>NC_061819.1:32711377-32721377 GCF_019202785.1 Penaeus chinensis | reverse complement strand
GGCAAACCCAATTACCGTAGCCAAATTGGTAATGATTTGTATTAATACTGTGTATTATTGTCGTATGAGAAGCAATTTTTTTTTTTTTTTTTTTTTTTTTTGCATGATTTTATTAATGTACTTTGTCCAGTAAATGCGGTTTTCATTATGCGGTAATTAGATTGTACAAACCTTCTATCGTCACACCTCCGTTATTACACGTCACCATAATACGCGGTCATCAACGTGGTAGTATTTCCAGGGGCAAGCTTTCAATATATTTTTCACACGTACACTCACTTTGACAGCGGCCAGACACACACTGAACATTTAGTGTGCGAGTGCAGGGCTTTCCGAAATGGTCCTGATTGGTCAGAAAGACCTTGATGTCCTTTGCTGAACTTTTCAAAAAGAATTACTTTAAATGGTTCCAAATGTGTCCCCTGCAGGAACGTTCCTGTGTAATTGTAATTGTAACCCACACACGCGCGTGCTCAATCTGTGGTGGTTGGCACATTTAGGATGTGCAGTTAGTAGTACTGTAGATGAGTCTACAGAAATACCTAAAACCCAAGTCTGCATACTGATGCAACAATTAAGAAAAAAGGGGGATCCACACCATATATGCAAACTGAACCCTGTGTTGTGGTATTTCTATGTTATGTTCCTATTATATATTCGACCTAATCCATCAGTAGGCAGCAGAAGCCTGTGATATTTACACCTAATTCCCATTTGTTTGACCATAGGCAGAAGTTGGATACAGCTTTGTTGCAGTCTGAAGAAATTGGTTGAAGCATTTTGGCTTCTAGAAATCACACCATGAACTCCACACATGCAAGGTATCCTTCAAAGTGGCACTTCCAGTTACCAAACACTGACACGCCCCTCTTTGCATCCCGCCACTTGATCACAATGTTGTTGTGGGCTCCTGTCACCTAGTCCTTTATATTTGTGATTTATGGTTAAATGCTGGAAGTCAACATTTGAAAGTGTTTAAAGTTTTCCAGAAATTATACTGTGGTGGCACTATGAGTTGAGCATTCTCTTGTGCTGAGAATGGCTCCACTGTCCCTCTTTTGGGGGAACCAGAAAAATGGTTCTTCTCTCTGCAAAATGACACCCACTGCCTGTCACTAACCCTCCCCATATAATATTTTAGTCCAGTTTCAACAATATAATTCTCCCCTCCAATTTGATTTTCAGTATTAGGACAGTGTGATAAGTACTTCCCAAATTGAACAGGCCCAGTTGCAAATTGTTTATAATCCTTAGTAAATTCATTCCTCTAGTAAATGCAAATTACAATATTTTTCACTTCAAAAGCACAGAACCAAAAAGTAGACACATTACTCTTATCTTTCTTGTGTAGAATATAGGTGTCATAACAGTTAAACCTTTGTCTAACCAGCACCTATTTTTTCGTTTTTTGTGTAAGCTCTGAAATAACACCATGATTTATGCACATATTTATAAGTTTATGCACAACTGTACTAATAAAAGAATGGTCCAAGACTTGGATTACAGTCTGAACAAAACTTGCCAGCAACTGTGCAGAAGTGACAACTTGTGGAGAAGTCAAAATTCCTGGTCTTGAAAGTGTGTGCAGAAGATTATAAATAGTTAGAAAATGTGAAATATGTTTGATAGTAAAAGAATAAATGGAATACATAAACACAGAAGAGCAGGTATTCATCTTTAGAAAATATTTTCACAAGTATGTAGTATTGCATGAACAGAACAAATTACACATTACTTGTGCAGTTGGTTTATTACTTTATACCATGATGCAAGTGCAATATTTTTTCATTTTCATACAGGAAATCACAGCATACAGAATGTGTAATATTCTTTAAAAGTAGCATTGATCTCGTACATTAACCAAATTTTTTGTCTTGATGATTTAGAACCTGGAAACACTAACAAATTGCAAATAATTTGAGTCCAATGTTTAAGGGTCTGATGTGAAGGCTTAGATGTTCAAGGGTTGTAATTCCACCATTTTTCACAACTAGTGTTTGTTCTTGGCAACTGAGTTGCCTGTTTCACAAAGAAAATATTAAATTTTCTTGCCATGTATTTTGCTTGTGGTAGCACTTTTTCATGTATGTATGCATTATTTTAGTATACAGATTCTCCTATAGAAAACTGTTTTAACCCAATGGCGTCGGGTATAGTAAATTAAAAAAAACTCTAGGCTCTGGCGAACGGCGGCAGCGCGCCGACTCTGAGCACATGAATTCGGTACATCAAGCCGAATCATTGCTTTGGGGCGTTTTGGCGCGGCGCCGCTGCAGACAGCCGCACGCCTCAAATCGGGCGTATTGTTATGACGGCGATAGCCGTGACCCGTCGCCATTGGGTTGAGCAAAATATCGAGGAAGGCTATATTCTCAAAACAGTTAGTAAGCAGTGATTAGTTATCCTGCTTTTGTTGTACAAAAAGTTGGTATAAACAAACTCCTACACAAGTATTAAAGCGCTTAACCTTTCCAGAATGGCGATGTATGACAAGAGTGACATGAAGGGGGGGATGATGGATGATTCTGCGCCCATCCATCGCATCCGCATTACCCTCACCTCAAGCAATGTCAAGTCCCTTGAGAAAGGTAGGAGTTGTGCAGACTTCTTGAAATTTGTTAATCTATTTGTATCTTTTGCATAAAAGGTTTGTTGATATATTTAATTACAGACTCCAATTGATGTTTACTTTTTTCCCCAATTTTAAAATCTAAATTTTCATGTCTCCTTTTTAAAGGAATATAGGGCTTGCCTGTCATTATTTTAGTTTTCTAAAATCGGAATTATTTGGTGTGCAGTGGAATATTGCAATGCTTCCTACCAGTTACTTGGAAGCATAGATGTACTGTGTATTCAAGTGTTTTAAAGTATCTTTCAATACTACGTATTCATAAACAAGTAAAAATATTCTAGTAGTTGCTGTGCAGGGTCAGTTTCTCTAGTACTTACAAGTAAATGTGTTCATTTTCAAGTAATTGTTTATAGAAACTTAAACTCCATGTAACTTTAAAAGTTGTTAAAATAGTGGTAAAATATAAGTGTTCATTTTTCAACAGTTTGCTCCGAGCTCGTTCGTGGAGCCAAGGACAAGCAGCTGAAGGTGAAGGGACCAGTGCGCATGCCAACCAAGATCCTGCGCATCACCACCCGCAAAACCCCCTGTGGTGAGGGTTCCAAGACCTGGGATCGCTTCCAGATGAGGATTCACAAGCGTGTCATTGATCTGCATTCCCCTTCAGAAGTGGTCAAGCAGATCACAAGCATCAGCATTGAACCTGATGTTGATGTGGAAGTCACCATTGCCGAATAAACAGCATTTTGTGCATTCATTGTTTCCATAACCTGTAGTACAAAACTGATTAGAGGTAAACGGGATAATTTTGATTTGATATATATTTATATATATTTTTAGATACCATTTGACTGCAAATAGTACATTTACAAGAAATATTAAAGCTTGCTGCATTCTTTTATAGCAAAAGTGGCTAAATTATTCTAATTTTTTTTAACAACCCTTTAAAAAATGTTATAAACTTTCCAAAATTTACATTGTAGAGCCTCAATAATGTTCGGTACTTCCTTCTACTGATATCCAGAGGGGAGGGGTCCAACACCATCCCTTCTCAGCCACTAGGTCACTGACTGCAAAATGTCCTTAAAAACACAATGCACTAGATAATGGATTGTTCACATAAACAAGGATATTTCTTAGAGACAAGGAAACGTTATAATACAGAAAACTCTGCAGGATATAGACACTGGTAAGCCCATTTGTGCTAAAAGTGGTAGCAGAATAACATTCGACCATGTATCCTGGGCTTCGCTCCCCTATATTTTGTTAATTTTGTTGGAGACGGATGGTTCTACAAGTGAAGAGGTAAATGGTGACTGCCCCTAATTTAAATCCATCCCTTGAGCTTATAACCATTATTATTTATATAATGTAAATAATGTAAAGCCCCAATCCCAGCTCTCCTTTGACCACGGCTCCGAACACTGCAACAACTCCCCCATCATCAATGCATAGTAGTACAGTATCAACCCTAATCAACAACCAACCCCCAGGAGACCTTTCTACTCTTCCAACATGCTCAACTTCAACACCTTTACTCCCACAACCTCCTCCATCAACCACCCCATCTCCCCTTATTACTACCTTACAACCTTATTGCCCACCTCCCCATAACACTACCCCCCTCAACACTACTCCCTCCTCCACACGTCCCCGCACTTCTACTACCCCCACCTCTACAAGAATCCTAAATACTCTATTTAGCCTATCCAAATGGGACCGATTTTTCGTGATCTCTCCCACAGCTCCCTACTCTCAAAACACCCTCCTCTTCCAACAATGCCTCCAAAAACAAGTAGGCAAAGTCTCTTTCCGTAGCCGACCCGACCACTCCCGTCTCGTCACAGTAACAACTGAAAACGAAGCTATAGCATTAACAAAACTAACTGATCTAGGTGGTAATCCCATCCCTACAGAACCTCATCCAACCCTCAATACTTGCACCGGGAACTCTCTCTATCTCCCCAACAGATTGCCCATTCTATGATAAAGAATGGTCAGATTGTGGAGAGGACTTACTCGCTTGTCTCACAGACTATGATGCAACATGTGTACAATGCTACTCCATTCCTCCCAGAAGAAATCATAAGAAATCCATCAACATTGCCAAAATTACTTTCCGTAGACATGACCTTCCCTTTAATGTTTACATAGGTGGGGCCCCCCCAATCCCTTGCCCGTTGTTGTCGTGGGGTGGCTTAGGAGGCGGAGACTGGGACCCAATGCTGGGGAACTCCCCAACCTTGGGACTCAGCCCTCGACTCAACAAATTTTGCATGCTTTTTTTTCCCCCTCCTACTTTTTCCATTGTCCCTTCACCAACCCCTTCTACTATCCACTTCCTAAGGTGTGAGAGCCGTGCTGAAAGGATGAAAGGCTGACTTTGTGCCAGTCCTGAACGGCCTGAGGGAGCCATGGGCACGGTATTGCCCTGCTTTAGTTGTCTAGCCCTTACCCCTCAAGCGACCCTGAGGGGTGGACTGTTTATCTCCCCAACATACTCCAGGCTTATTATGGCCAACAATGAATAACCATTAACCATTAATATTAACCATACCATTATTAGAGGCAATGAGGCTTGCCTCTTCATCAAATAGCTCCACCAATTCAAACTCGCCTGATTCCCTGACCCCAGGCTCTCCTTTGACTACGGCTCTGAACACTACAACTAATACCCCCTCCTCAATGCCGACTAGTACAGTATCCACCCTAATCAACACCCCAGGAGACATTTCTACTCCCAAGATGCTCAACTTCAACAACTATACCCCCACAACCTTCTTCATCAACTACTCCATCCTCCCTTATTACTACCTTACAACCTTATTGTCCACCTCCCCATAACACTACCTCCCTCAACACTACTCCCTCTTCCACATGCCCCCGTCCTTCTACTACCCCCATCTCTACAAAATTCTTAAATAATCTATTTAGCCCAGCCAAATGGGACCGATTTTTCATGATCCCTTCCACAACTTCTCACACTTTCTCAAATACATATACATCCTTCACTTGATCTAACCCCTATACAATACATTACCCAACCTTAACCCATTTACTCGTCAATTCCTTTGCCCAGCTTTGACAACTTATCACTAACTCAACCACCCTTCACTACCATTTACTATAGTGCTACATGACCTTAGATGACTAGCACATTTATTTTGCTTTTAACCATTAACCATTATATAGGTGGGGAATCCCTACCTGTCCGACCATACGAACCTCCTCCTCATTGCCAAAATTGTTGGCGTTTAGGACACCCAGCCAATCACTGTCATTCCACAGCCAGATGCCCGCTATGTGCCCAACCTGGCCATACTCGATCAAACTGCTCTGTACAATCACGCACATGTGCAAACTGTGGCAGCCCCTATAATGTATTTTATAAAGGCTGCCCCACCTACAAATTTGAGTCTGAGGTAGCAACTCTCAGATTCAGACTTGGACTCACTCTACGTGAAGCCAGACAGGAAGCACGTCGACGAGGTTTTTCTCTTACTCCCTACTCCAGTAATGTCGCTCACTCTGCCAATCCCCCTACCTCCCAAGCTCCTACACCCTCTCCTAAACCCAACCCCCCTCCATCTAACTTCCCCTCTTCTACCTCCTACCTTCCCCAGTCTAATTATTTTGCCATCCTAAACCCAGACACTCCAATCTCTACTACAGCCCCAACACCTTCCCCTCTCCCTCCCCGCACTACCCGCAGCAGACAGAATAAACGTTCCACCCCCTCTTCCCCTACCTCATAATCACCTCCACCTTCCTTTGCCCCTATTTTTCAGACACCAGACTTCTCTTCCCCCCCTCACAAGAAAACCTTTATCTCACAAAACTCCCCAACCAGCTCCACTACAGAAACTCTTGAAGATATCCAGAACTACATAATCGAGTCCCAAACTAATACTCATCCACCTTCAAATTCTACAACTCCCGCTCCCTCCACACTCAAAGTGACTGCCGATATCCATCCTCCTCCTACTCATATTCTCCCTACACCCAATCCTCCTACCCCATTCCAACAAAACCCATTCCCCCTGACTCCAGCCCCACCTATATTAACCCTCCCACTATCCCCTCTATCCCTTCCACTCCCTCCTGGATACACACGTGAAACCTTCATGTCACAAGTACCCTCTTCCCCAGACCCTCTACCTCCCGACACCCCTCCTGATACAACACCACCTCCCCAACCTCATTCTTTATCCCACCCTCTAGCACCTTCCCCTTCAAATTCTCCAACACGCACTGCAATCTTTGCCAGTAAATCAACGAAAGTATAACTATCCTTCATTGGAACATTCGCGGTTTTCGAATGTTCCTCTTTCAATCCAACATATTCTATTGTCATGCCCACGTCCTCCCTACATAGACATCCCAACTTATCAGACATCCTTACAGAATCTCACCCTTTCTGCTTTGATAACCTGCTTTCCTTCCTCAAACGCATATATATCCTTCACTTAATCTAACCCTTTACATTACCTCATCCAACCCTAACCCATTCACTCACCAATTCCTTAACCCAGCTTTAACAACTAATCACTAACCCAACCATCCTTCACTAACATTAACTATAGTGCTATATGACCTTAGATGTCTAGCACATTTATTTTGCTTTTAATCATTAACCATTAACCCTCAATACTTGCACTGGAACGGTCTCCATCTCCCCAACTGCCCTGTCTACGACAAGGATCGGTCAGATTGTGAAGACTTACTCCCTTGCCTCATGGACTGTGATGCACCAACCTCGAAATAGGCCTGTTTTTAGGCCCCCACCAATATTTCCGTAGACTTGACCTTCCCATTAATGTTTACATTGGCGGAGAGTCCCTCCCTGTCCGACCATATCACCCCCCCACCACCATCAATGTCAAAATGGTTGGCGTCTAGGCCATTCTGCCAAACACTCGCTCCACAGCCCAGTGCCCCTCTGCGCCCATCCTGGTCATAATTGTTCAAACTATGCATAGTCATAATTGTTCAAACTATGCATAGTCATAATTGTTCAAACTATGCATAGTCACACATGTGTTCTAGATGTGGCGGCTCCCATGATGTATTTTATATGGGGCTGTCGTACTTACAAGTTTGAATCTGAAGTGGCAAGTCTCATTCAAACTTGGCCTCACTTTACGCGAAGAAGAAGATGGCGACAAGGATTCTCACACTTCCTACTCCAGTGATGGCTCTACCCCATTCCTCCCAAAATGTTTCTACATCTACCCCAGCATCTCTTCCTCATCCCACTTCTACCCCCTGCCTCTCCCAGTCAAATACTTCTGTCATTCTAAATCCAAACACCCCAATCTCCACCACTATTCCAGACACTCATATTACTACTTCCTCGGTATCTACCCCTCTTCCTCCTCACCCAACTCATCGCAAGAGACAAGCTAAACGCTCCATCACATCTGCATTAACCTCGACTGCTCAAACATCTGCCCCCCCCCCCCTCCCATAAGGTAACCTTTGTTTCTCAGACCTCCCAACCGACTCCACTGCAGAAACTCTCGAAGACATTCAAAACTGTCTATTCATGACTCAATATAACATCTACAATACAATATCTGCATCTCATCTACACTCCAATCTTTCTGATCCCATTCCTTCTGCCGATATCCATCATCATCCTACTTATGCTCCCCCTGCACCCCTTCCCCCTTGCTTCAGCTGCATTATCCCATCCTTCCCCATTGTCCCTCCCTGCATGTGACCCTTTGTCATAGCAACTCCCTTCCCTGGATTCTATCCCTCCCGACATTCTCCCAGAAACTGACCTAATTTCCCTTAAATCCCATACATCTTCCTTTGATAACACTGATCTAATATTCCTTACCTTCCTCAACAGCTGTACTCCCGTTATGAGTACCTCTTTGACTTCGTATGATTGATATCAATTAGCAGGTAATTCACTCACAAACTCACGCGTTCTCACTGTGGCAGAATTAAACGAGTACTTTCCAAATGAAGTTGGCAATAAAATACACTAAGTAATCCTTGTCTCTCCAATACTATATAATGTTTAATATATAACACAATATATAACCTTCTTGTCTTTCCTGTAAGTAGTTTGAAGATTGCTCCATCGCGGAGCTTTTATCCCCTGTCGTATGCGAAGGAAAGTCAAGTTTGATTAATAGTGTTTTATTAAGTTTTCTCATAATACTACACAAAGGTATATACAAGCCATTCAAAACCTCCCTCTTTATAAGCTTATATTGTCTGAACGCCACGCGACACCAAGATAGAAGGCCTGCGGGTGCGCTCCTTGAAACTCGACATGAGGACGACACCAGTCACAATTGTAGATAATCCTATAGCACCGACAGCTATGTGAAATACGCCCCTGTTTTCTTGTGGTCTCTCTCTTTTCACAGTCGGCAGGTCAGGAATGTCCGGGTAAACGTCGGAGTACACACGATTCTCTTCTTCTGGAAAGCCCACGGGCTCGATGATTAAAGTGTCATTCTTCACAAATGCCGCTACAGGCTCGAAGCCTTCAGTTAGGGTATAGGGAGTCCTAATGATGCTTTTGTCACTTTCGCTACTCAACGTCGTTGTGGGTTCTTGCGTGACCGCGTGGGTCATCTGATAATCCTGAGTGGAAGTGGAGGTCTTCCCCGACATACTGTCAGGGACATCTGGATTCATGATCTTCAGCACTTGGGATTCATGACCTGGGTGTTGAGGGTCGAAAACCACAACACGCCTTATTGAATGTGTCAGCGTCGTCACCCAATCCAGACCGTGGCGGAAAGTGGAACCCAAAATATCCATCCTGTCAAAGAAGTCAAAGAACATTTATTAGCATGAAATATTTTTTTTCGTGAGATGCATTTTACAGTTCATATCCGTAAATAAATTGCCAGGAAAATATATTTTACTAACCCTTGTCTAGCGAATGGCCACTGCTGCAGCATTCCATCTTTTCCTTCCAGAGCTATGGAACCATCCGTTTCATTATACACACCTAGAATTTTAAATGAACATCAATACATTTCCACAGAACACAGAATACAGTATATGAAATATATATTTTCATATATACATTATCAGACTAAAGGTTCATACTTACTGGCACCAACGGTGAGTCTTGTGCATGTCAGCAGAAGAAGCAAAGGAGTCGTGTTGGCCATGTTGTCACTAGAGCGAATGATGGCACACGATGTTTGACAATGGTATTTACGACGCCAGACCTCAATGGGACACGTGGGCACGCTACTGGATGTGGGCATGTGGGGAGGGTGGTTCTTGGTCAAGTGAGGTCAACGTTTCTGGCGTATTTTTTCTCATAGTATGGCATATTATTTCAGCATTACTGTCAGTTATTGTAATCATGGTAATGATTTTTAACATTTCCTATAAAACTGTCAACATCACCATTAATAGTATTAATGATAAAAACAATAAAATTAACAG
>NC_061819.1:32691377-32698877 GCF_019202785.1 Penaeus chinensis | reverse complement strand
ATGTTCATAGTGTGAGGGCAGTTCGAGGGGAACCTCCGAGCCGTCGAGACGCCCATATCATTCTGGAATCAGACCGTTAAGCTGATATTCTGACTGTTCCCGCAATGCGTATCTATCCAATATTTGTAGGAAGTTCTTATTATATAATCTAACGTGCGTTGTTATTTAGTGGCGCTGTATAATGTGTGCATTTGTACAATCGATGTATTATTTAACGGGTTTGACCGCTACTGAATAAACCTTGAGCCACATGTGTATCCACGAGGGAGCGGAAAGGATGATAGGGAAGGGGGGGGGGGGGGATGCAGATGGAGCAGAAGGAAATGGCATGTGTTGGGAGGGAGTGGCGGGGAAGGGGTGTAGAGAACATGAGTAGGAGGAGGATGGATGTCGGCAGTTACTTTCAGTGTAGAGCGAATGGGAGTAGAGAGAATGGAGAGTGGATGAGGTGTAGGCAAGTTATCTTGGGTAATGGTTAGTTTTGAATGCTGGTTGAGGAAGGTTTTCTTATGAGGGGGAGAAGAGAGACAGACGTATGGTGGACAAATGATGATGTAGATATAGGAGAGGGTGCGGTAGGAGAAGATGGGATGGCACGTTTTGATTGCGATGTGGAGAGCGAGGAGGAAGAAGGGTAGGTACTAGGGAAGTAGAGATTGAGGTGTGTGGATTTAGAATGGTAAAATAATTTGAATAGAAGAGGGAGGGGACAGAAGTGGTAACGTATGGAGAAGATACTGGGGGAGATGTAGAACCATCCTGGGGAGAAGGGGAGGGGCAGGGCAAAGGACAGCAGCGGAGTAGGGAGTCAGAGAAAAACCTTGTCTGCATGCTTCTTGCCTGGCCTCGCATAAAGTGAGGCCAAGTTTGAATCTGAGGATTGCTACCTCAGACTCAAACTTGTAGGTACACCATAAAGTACACTATGAGAACCACCAAAATTTTCACATGTAAATGACTGAGCAGAGCAGTTGAATTATCATGTTGGGCAGTGGGCTCTGTAGCGACAGTGCTTAACAGGGTAGACAAAACGCCAACATTTCTGACATAAACGGGAAGGGGGTCGATATGGTCGGACAGAGAAGGACTCTCCACCAGTATAAACTTCATGGGGATGAGATTTTTATGGAAGGTAATTTTTGGCAATGTTGGTGTAGGCCTTTCGGCCGCCTCTGGGTGGAGTAATTGTCACTGGACTCATATTGCATTATGGTCGACGTGGCAGGCAAGCAGGCCGTTTTTACAGAAGACAGGGCAATCAACTGGAGAGATAGAAATAGTTCTGCTACAAATATTAAGGGGGGGAGTGAGGCTGGGCAGGAAAAGGTTTACCAGTGTCAGTCAGGGTAGATAATGCTCGAGCTTGGCACTCATTTGTAACTGTGGCAAGGCATGAACGATCAGAAACACTGTGGAGAGAAACTTTGCCTACTTGATTTTGGAGACATTATTGAAAGAGGAGGGTATTGTCAGAACAAGGGCTGTAGGGAGAATCACTGGGCTGGGCTACAAATGGTACTAAAACGATTTGTTCAAGGCCGAGGACGGGAGGGGTGGAGCTGAGGTGGACAAGAAGGATGCAGAGGCACACTAAAGGAGGAGAGGGTTGAAAATGAAGAAGACTGTGAAGGACGAGGTGGAGTGGAGGATGTTGGTAGAGAGGAAGGAATGTTTTCCAAAGCACCTGGGGAGGTGCTTTAGAATGGATTGCGCTGACAGCAGGTATCGGGGAGGGGGAAGCAGTTAATGTCACTAGGGTTATTTAATAAAGGTGAAGCGTCAATGCCCCTTACAAAGGTATAAAGGTACTTCCCCCATATTCCGTGACAAGCCTGGAGTATGTGGGGAAGATGAATGGTTCACCCATCAGGGTCCCCACAGTAAGGCATATAAAACTAAACAGGAATACCGTGGCCATGGTTCCCTGAAGCCGTAAGGACTGACCCAAAGCCATCCTTTTATCCTTTCAACACGGCTTTCACATCCTAGGAATTGAATAGAAGAGGGGGTTGAAGAAGAGAGGGAAAAGAAAAGGGGAAGAAAAAAGGCCGTACAATATTGGTTAAGTCCAGGGGTGAGGCCCACGGCAGGGGGGATCTCCAACACTCTCCTGTAACCCCCTGACAACAACGCTTTCCATGGAAGTACATGGCCTCGTGTATCACTTTGTCAAACCCGGCGACAGAGAACATTTTAGCTGCTGCATTTTTGTTACTTGTGTAGAATGGGCCTAAGGTTAATTAATCAATTTTTTATATAATGTTACCTTTCGTAACTGTTAATAGTAATGGTTGTAAAACAAATATATGGGCTAGACACTCAATGTGCGAGACATATAGCACTATAAAAAGGTGTAGGTAAAGGTAAATAGGGGGTTAGTTGGTGATTAAACGTGCTACACGTCAAATGTCGTATTGCAGTTTCGGGTTGTAAGGCAATGAAAGGGGCAAAGATGAATGAGGGTAGAGAGGGTGAGATGGGCTAAGGTAGGGATTAACAAGGGTGATTAGATCAGAGTTGTCAAAGGAAGCAATGTGGGATTCTGCAAGGATGTCCGAAGGGTAAGGTAGGTCTTAGAAAATGAGAAAGGGGGTTAAGAGCACAGATTCAGGAAAAAAGGTCAGGAGGGAGATAAAGCAGGGACGGAGGTTGTGGTGACATGTTTATCCAGAGGGAAGTGGAAGGGATAATGAAGAAGGAAGGGGGTGATACAGATGAAGCAATGGGGAATGGGATGTTTTTGGAGTGGGAAGAAGGGCTGTAGGGGGGAACATGCTTGTCGGTAGTTACTTTGAGTGTAGAGGATATGGGAGCAGAGAGACTGGAGGGTAGATGATGTGTAGACATGATTAGTTTTGAATGTTGGTTGAGAAGGTCTGAAAAAGGTTTTCTTGTGAGGAAGAAAAGAGGGCACAGGCATTTGAGGGGTAGAGGGAGAGGTTGATGTAGGATAGCATGCAGTAGAAGATGAGCTGGATGAGTGGAATAGTGGTGGAGATTGAGGTATCTGGATTTAGAATGGGAAAAGAATCTGACTGGGAGAAGGAAGGGTAGAAGTGGGGTGAGGAAGAGATACTGGGGGAGATGTAGAAATATCTTGGGAGGGAGGGAGAGGCACAGAGCAAAGGTGTAAAATTAAGAGAAAAACCTATTTCCTGTCTGGTCTCACGTAAAGTGAGGCCAAGTTTAAATGAGAATTGCCACCTAATACTCAAACTTGTAGGAAGAGCAGCCCCTACAAAATACATTAAGGAAGCCACCACAGTTGGCACATGGATGTGTTTGTGCAGAGCTGTTTGATCAGTCATGACCAAGCAAGGCACACAGAGGGGATCAGGCTGTTGACAGCAGTGTTTGGCAGGGTAGCCTAGAAGCCAGCTGCGGGGGTAGGTTTATATGATCGGACAGGACAGGACTCTCGATAAAATATAAACATGAAGGGGGAGGACATGTCTGCAGAAAGTAATCTTGGCAATAATGGTGGAGGACTTATAGCAGCCTCTAGGGGGAATACTGTAGGGCTGATACTACATCATAGGGAGGGAGTAGCTCTTCTCCAAATTCAGACCAATTCGTGTCATAGACAGAGCAGTTTGCTGGGGAGATGGAGACAGTTCCAGTACAACTATTAGGGGAGGGAATGGGCAGGAATGGGTTTACCAGTGAAGTTAGTTAGGATTGATAGTACTTTAGATTGGGATTTGGATGTAAGTGTGACAAGGCAGCAACAGCTGGGGTGGCTGCAGAAGGAAACATTGCCTATTAGTGTTTGGAGGCGTTGCTGGAAGAGGAGGGTGTTGTCCGAGTAAGGGGCTGTAGAGAGGATCATGAAATATTGATCCCATATGTCTGGGCAATAAAGAGTATTCAAAAGGTTTGTAGAGGTGGGGTTAGTAGTGGGTCAAGTGGAAGGAGTAGTGCTGAGAGAGAAGTTGACAATAAGGATGTAGAGTAGTTAAAAGAGAGGTGGTGGTATTAGATGTAGCAGTAGTGTTCAGAGTCATGATCAGAGGAGAGCCTGGGGTCGGGGAATCAAGAAAATTTAAATCTGCGTGACTAGCTGATAAATTAGGGCCTGAAAGGTACAAAATCTTTATTACTGGAGTATGTTGGGGAGAGAAACAGTCCACCCCTCCAGGTCCCTTGACGGGTAAGGGCTAGACAATTAAATGGGAATACAGTGCCCATGGCTCCCCCAGGCTGTTCATGACTGGCACAAAGCCAGGTTGTCATTCTTTCAACATGGCTCTCACACCTTGGGAAGTGGATTGTGGCAGTTGAAGAAGAGAAATGGATCAGGGGAGAAGAAAAAAACATACAAAATTTGTTGAATCAAAAGCTGTGGCCAAAGGCAGGGGTAATCCCTAGCATTGAGTAATAGTCTCTGCCTCTTAGGTCCTGCACAGTAACAATGGGCATGGGATTGGTGGTGGTTACCTTTTCTTAATGCACTTATTTAGATACTATAATCCAACAAATCAGTGTTATACATTTGATGAAGCCCCTTTGTGTATCCATTTTCAGAAACTTTCCAGGTAACCTTAAGATTCTTTTTAACCCCTTGCCGACGGATACGACGGGTAGACACGTGCTTTGCCCACTGTTAGTACTTGTTTGATTGTTTATACACATAGATGGCTATACTTGTACAAAGTCACCAATGAGCCAGTTAGGAGTACTGCCCGTCTCGCCCGTTCACCCTTTTCTTTGATTTACGAAATATTTTACATTATCTTATTTTGCTGTTACTAATATTAAAAAACATTATAATAATTATAATGTTTATAATAAAAATAACACCATCGATATCCATAGCACTAGTAAAAAACACGTTTTTCCCGCCAATTCAAATCACGTATGGTCACAAGGTCTATTAATTGACTCCTTTGTGGCTAAGCACTAGCAGAGCCATCTCTGAGCAGACATTTCACAAAAAATATAGAAAATGGGCACAGCATTTTCCCCATTTTTTGTTCATTTTCCCCGACGGCATTGGGTTAAATATCCAAAAGTACCTTGTGTTCAGTTTCATCTTAACCATTTGAATCTGTTTTTAACCCACACAACTTTTTTTTATAAAATCAGGTTTTGCTATGAAGTGAACCACATTTTACAAATTGTTGATTTATCTAAGTTGTCCCTTTCAAAATATAATATGTTTGTTAGTACTGATACTGATGCATCAATTACTATTTTTACAATTTTCAGCTTTAATGCAAGATGATACTTTGATAGGTCTAATGCTACTGTCATTGTTATAGAGGGGTGTTCATGCAAACTCCTTGTCATGATTAATGTATCCTCTAATCTTGAGTTTTGCCTCTATTTTAAAGGTATATCAATCTATGGTTGCTATAAACATCTTTCCATATCTGCCTTTGCCTTTACCCATAACTAAAACTATTTGGTTAATATACGTTTGTTTTGCTGTTCACTCATTTACATGTGTTCAGTTTGTAATCAAGTCTGTTCTTCTGTATGACAATGTTCAAAATTTGGAATATAAAATGGTAAGTGATTTAGAAACTTGAAGTTAAGGAAAATAATGGGTATAAATTCAACATATTCAAGACTTTCTTTAGACATGGCAGTATCCTTGAGTGACTCAAATACATCTATTAACATCTTGACAAAAGGACATCTTTAAAAATCATCTAACTATCTGTTTTAAGACTTAATCATTATCATACAGAACAAAATGTCAATGCATTTATTGTAAATAAGTGGACTGCAAATGAACATTATACATTAAGGTCTTTGGTATGGAAGATACGAGAGGAATTATTCCCAAGATCCTGATTTCAATAACACTTGCTTTTAGTGCACCCCTCATCATAAAATGGTTTCTGATACCTATTTCACAATTCCATAACTCAAATTTCTAAATGCTGTGTGTAAAGTTCATGTACAACTTTTAATACTGGAAGATTTTTCAATGAAACTGCTATACTTAGCTTTTCAGCCTGATTCATATTATCAAAGAGAGTCAAAATGGGACTCGTTTTGAAGTGGATGTTTCCGGGTCTGTCCATTGGGAGCTTTGACTCCACTGACTTAGCTGGGAGGGAATGATGCCTGGGCACAGTCCCTGTTCCTTACATCATCTTATTACAGGCATTACAACACCTAACCACTGATGTACATAACCCATTTTATAGTTTTTAATTACTTCCTTTAACAGATAGTAGGTGAAATTAATAATGAAGTGATGGGTTTTAAAATAAAATATGAAAAGCTAGATTTAATTCATGTATAGTCTTAATTACTTTGGGGGAAAAAATCAAATGTATAAAAACACTAATCAGTAGGTGAATTCAAAATCATTCCATTACACCATAATCAATCTTTAATTATTTAGTACATGAATCTGTGAAGTATGAAAGAAAAAAAGTGCTGAGAAACACATGAAATATGCATAGCACAGAGTTTAAAGCTTCACAAATTCATTACAAAAGTATTACAAGCTCTAAATTACATGTATTTGTATTATCCTCATACTGACAAAATACATCTCAATAACAGAGCAAAAACTAATAATTAACTATAATCCTATCTGCAGCATTTTCATCTTAGCACAGTCAACATACCCCATATATTCAGACCGAATATTTGGGTATTTGACAGAATAGACACCTTTATCAGTAACATATGAAACATACATCTTTACAACTATAAACAAAATTACATTGCGTAATGAACAGTAAATGCAATTTCATATGTAACATAAAATACAAACCAAGGAGCTAAGTAGACACAGAAATGGTGTCAAATAAATTGCCTTATGAAACCTGTTATCCACAAAAATACTTAATATAAAGAGTAAAGAAATAGTGACAATCAAAACTTTTTTTTCAGATCATTCTCCATACTTGTGTTGCATTAAACTTTAGCCGATTCCTCTTAGAAACACAAAAATAAATGTTTTACAGTACAAAATGCTAACTGTAAGTTCTAAGTATTAAAATATAAATGTAGTTTCATCTATTTTCTGTAATATGAATCAAATCTAATTATGATGAGGTTCACTGGAGAGATATACTGAATATTTTGTAAATTCTAAATCTGTTTTCATAGGTCTCTTGAAAGCTATAGAAATAACAGTCAAAAAGATCATTCTCTTTTAGAGTGTATACAGTGCTTAATCCCTTCAAATAGGGGAAGGATTTCACTTCTAACATACATAATGATTGTTTCCTTTATTACTTAGCACCCCAAAGCTTACTTCATACTGATCTCCTCATGCATGCGAATGAGACCAAGAGCCTGGTATTGAGAGATCACCACAAGCATGAAGTAAAGATGCATAAGAAGGCCGACTACGACCCCCAGGACTGAAGAGACGATAATTCTGTGAGTGCCAAGAATGACCAAAGTTCCAATAATCAAGGCAAGGAAGACGAGGATGTTGATAACTTCCTGAACAATGTAGGGCAGGAGGAGACCACGCCGCTTCTGGAAATGAAAATCATTATCATATTAGCTTGCATCCCTTTATTACTT
>NC_061819.1:32663877-32681377 GCF_019202785.1 Penaeus chinensis | reverse complement strand
TGAGAGAGAGAGAGAGAGATGAGAGAGAGAGAGATGAGAGAGAGAGATGAGAGAGAGAGAGAGAGAGAGAGAGAGAGAGAGAGAGAGAGAATGAGAATGAGAGAGAGAATGAGAATGAGAGAGAGAGAGAGAGAGAGAGAGAAGAGAGAGAGAGAGAGAGAGAGAGAAGAGAGAGAGAGAGAGAGAGAGAGAGAGAGAGAGAGAGAGAGAATGAGAATGAGAGAGAGAGAGAGAGAGAGAGAGAGAGAGAGAGAGAGAGAGAGAGATTGAGAATGAGAATGAGAATGAGAGAGAGAGAGAGAGAGAGAGAGAGAGAGAGAGAGAGAGAGAGAGAGAGAGAGAGAGAGAGAGAGAGAGAGAAAATTATTAGACGTATCTTTTTATGTGAAGATGCTAAGTTCAATATTCATCAATTCAGTGCATCAGCAACTACACAAAACCAGTGACCGTGCGCGGGGCGAGCGTTACTTAGGACTACATACAAGACCTTGAAGACCGGCTCGTATTTCGACCTTGAGAAGGTATGACGCGGAGGTACGGGGCGGGGAGAGGAGGAGAGGGGGGGGGGGAGGGGGAGGGTGTGGGTGGAGACGAGTGGTAAGAGGACATGAAGAGGGAGAGGAACCAAGAGAGATGGCGGTTAATACAGAGAGTGGCGGTTGACTGGTGCGAGCCGAGAGGGGGTGGAAGAATAGGGATAAACGAAGTAGCAGGCAAACACACCGAAATGAACAAACTCTAATTATTCAAAATCCACACACAATTGTACATGTTCGTGACCAAGCATGCGTGCTATTCATTGCCGCAAGCACTATAAAAACATGAGACCTCCTTCATTAACACATTTTTCGGGGAAATATCGACCTACGCCCAATTTCCACACCTCGTCTTTGTAAACACTCTCCGTATCTAAAGTTTGCGTCAACGATTTCAATTAAACGATTCTATCAAGCATACTAAATCCTCTGTTGGCATTAAAGTGTCCCCCACGGGATTCTCTTCCCCTTGGGACTGTGACGATCCCGGCGACTGACGGCTTCCCGAGGCGGCGGTCGAGGTGCGTGCCGCTGCCGTGACCTTTCGTCGACCCGCGTTGCGTGGCCGCCGATATCAACGCCCGTCGCGGGGCCCCTGCCTATGAACTCCTCTTTAGAACTTGATATCGAAAACAAGGACAAAGATAAGTTAAATGACGGGAATTACTGGCCAGAATGCCCTAACTGCCCCCCCCCCCCCACCCCCGGCGGTCCGGCGTCTGCCTACGGATCTCCCCGAGTTCCATTTCTCCTGGTGCTTGCACAGTTGCCGTCCTTGACTTGGAGACGATCTAAATTTACTTGCATCACGTGACAGAACCATGACAGCCCTTGGCCGGCGACGAACAGCGAAGCCTGGGGGCGCCCTTCCGGAAGCACGCCTCCTTCGGTGCAGTTGCTTTCTCTCCCGCCAGCCGGGCGGCCGTCCTCGGCGGGCCGGTCGCGAAAAGGAATCCGAGTCGACTTATGCTATACGGTATGCATGTATGTATGTATGTATGTAGGTATGTATGCATGTATGTAAGTATGCATGCATGTATGTAAGTATGCATGCATGTATGTATGTATGTAAGTATGCATGTATGTAAGTATGCATGTATGTGTGTATGTATGCATGTATGTATGTATGCATGTATCTAAGTATGCATGTATGTGTGTATGTATGCATGTATGTATGTATGCATGTATCTAAGTATGCATGTATGCAAGTATGCATGTATGCAAGTATGCATGCATGTATGTATGTAAGTATGCATGCAAGTATGCATGTAAGTATGCATGCATGTAAGTATGCATGCATGTAAGTATGTAAGTATGCATGTATGTATGTATGTATGTATCTAAGTATGCAAGCATGTATGTATGTACGTATGCATGTATGTATATACGTATGTATATACGTATGCATGTATGTATATACGTATGCATGTATGTATATACGTATGCATGTATGTATATACGTATGTATATACGTATGCATGTATGTATATATGTATGTATATACGTATGCATGTATGTATATACGTATGTATATACGTCTGCATGTATGTATATATGTATGCATGTATGTATATACATATGTATATAC
Organism: Penaeus chinensis; assembly: GCF_019202785.1. Taxonomy (NCBI): domain Eukaryota; kingdom Metazoa; phylum Arthropoda; class Malacostraca; order Decapoda; family Penaeidae; genus Penaeus; species Penaeus chinensis. The sequence goes on along the minus strand of NC_061819.1, from coordinate 32,679,253 downwards.
GTATGCATGTATGTATATACGTCTGCATGTATGTATGTACGTATGCATGTACGTATGCATGTATGTATATATGTATGTATATACGTATGCATGTATGTATATACGTATGTATATACGTATGCATGTATGTATATACGTATGTATATACGTATGCATGTATGTATATATGTATGCATGTATGTATATACATATGTATATACGTATGCATGTATGTATATACGTATGCATGTATGTATGTACGTATGCATGTACGTATGTACGTATGCACGTATGTACGTATGCATGTATGTATGTACGTATGCATGTATGTATGTACGTATGCAAGTATACATGCATGTATGTAAGTATGAATGCATTTATATATGTAAGCATGCATGCATGTATGTATGTACGTATGCAAGTATGCATGCATGTATGTATGTACGTATGCAAGTATGCATGCATGTATGTATGTACGTATGCAAGTATACATGCATGTATGTCAGTATGAATGCATTTATATATGTAAGCATGCATGCATTTATGCATACATGAGTATATGCATATATGTAAGTATGTGTGCGCAGCATGTATCAATATAAATATAAATACAAACAGATATAAATATAATTTAGAGCAAACAGATATAAATATAATTTAGAGCAAACAAATAAACATATATCTATTGTCGCAAACTCTTACATGTGTTCAAAGATTGTATATCTTTCGAAATCTTGTTTTTATTTAGGTGGTTCTGGTAAGCCGAGTTTATATTGGGCTATTGTGTTAAGTATGAGAAATTTCCTTCTAAATCTTTGCCTGTTTACACTGCACAACGGCATGGATCCTGCCTCGTGGAATGGTCGGCAATGAATGATGTGCAACTTCCACTTTCTTATTCGAAGTTTCCGAAGTAACCAGCACGTGATAAACGCAAGACCTTGAGGAAACAAAAACGACTTCACTTTACATGCAAAGTGGAAGAAATCTGATGAGCATTTACTCGTAGGAACCCAGTCATTACGGACCTCGGTGTGCACGCGCGATCAACGCCCTCGATCGAGTCTTCCGAATGTCAGCGCTACTTTCTTAGGTTAGAGTCGCCTCCACATTCCCTTCTGTTGTTGTTTTCTCAATTAGACCTAGCTGTTGAATAAACTGATACTAAAGCCGCTGAAAAAAGGACGTGTCAAAAAATATAGAATCCATTCCTTCACAATCTCCATTCCTTGAAACCAAACATGTGTGATGATGACTTTCGCAGATGTTCAGGGGGACTGGGTTTCAGCCTTCCCTCCATCCCTCCCTCCATTTGGCTCACCCTCCCTCCCTCCCTTCCCTTCAAGCCCTTCACCCTCCCTCCCTCCCTTCAACCCTTCCTTCCACCCTCCTTCCCTCCTCTTCGGCCCTTCCACCTCCCCTCCTCCCTCGCCTCTTTCCGCCAATGACCCCTTTCCTCTCTCCCGACGCCAACCTTTTTGTCGGCGTCCCTTCTCCCCTTTCCTCTCCAACTTCGCCAGCCATTTCTCTCCCCCCCCCCCCGCCCCCCGCCGAGCACCCATACCTCCTCGCGCTGACATCAGTCCTACAGCTTGGCTCCGGTGCCGCTCCCCTTGGCAACAGGCGCACATACTCACGAACGTGGTATATTTTTACTCTAAGTGCCTCTTCACACTTAAATCCATCTGATAGTATAATTACATATATACAATACAACTGTGTGGGTGCATGTTTACATGCATGTATGTATGCATGTACGTAAATATGCGCGCGCGCAGAAGCTTCTGACATCAATGTGTGTGGATGTGTGGGAGGGGAGAGGAAGTAAGAAAGATAAAGAAAAGTCCGATATGCGAAGATGGGGCCTCGCCCGGGCTAAGCGCATGAAGGGAGCCCGGGCTATGTTCATGAAGGGAGCCCAGCCTATGTCGACTAATGCCGACTCGCTAACGTCAGCTGGTGCTGACTCGGCTGAGCTTAGTCCATATCCACCGTGGTGTCCAGCCACAACAGTAACCTCCAGGCGACAATTGCAACTTTTCGCGCCTGGACGGGGCGCGAACCACCGACCCCTCGGGTGAGAGGCCGACACGTTACCACTGTACTAGGCCGGAGGCTAGTGAGAAAGATAAAGATAAAGAAAGAAAGAGAGAGACAGAGGTATGTGTGTGGGGGGGAGTGGACAGCGAGAGAGAGAGAGAGAGAGAGAGAGAGTGGACAGAGAGAGAGAGAGAGAGAGAGAGAGAAAATGGACAGCGAGAGAGAGAGAGAGAGAGAGAGAAAATGGACAGCGAGAGAGAGAGAGAGAGAGGGAGAGAGAGAGGGAGAGAGAGAGAGGGAGAGAGGGAGAGAGGGAGAGAGAGAGAGAGAGAGAGAGAGAGAGAGAGAGAGAGAGAGAGAGAGAGAGAGAGAGAGAGAGAGGAGAGAGAGAGAGAGAGAGAGAGAGAGAGGGAGAGAGAGAGAGAGAGAGGGAGAGAGAGAGAGAGTGGACAGAGAGTGAGAGAGAGAGAGTGGACAGAGAGAGAGAGAGAGAGTGGACAGAGAGAGAGAGAGAGAGAGAGAGAGAGAGAGAGAGAGAGAGAGAGAGAGAGAGAGAGAGAGAGAGAGAGAGAGAGAGAGAGAGAGAGAGAGAGAGAGAGAGAGAGAGAGAGAGAGAGAGAGAGAGAGAGAGAGAGAGAGAGAGAGAGAGAGAGAGAGAGAGAGAGAGAGAGAGAGAGAGAGAGAGAGAGAGAGAGAGAGAGAGAGAGAGAGAGAGAGAGAGAGAGAGAGAGAGAGAGAGAGAGAGAGAGAGGGAGAGAGGGAGAGAGAGAGGAGAGAGAGAGAGAGAGAGAGAGAGAGAGAGAGAGAGAGAGAGAGAGAGAGAGAGAGAGAGAGAGAGAGAGAGAGAGAGAGAGAGAGAGAGAGAGTGAGTGAGGAAAGGGGCGGGGCGCCGGGCGGGAGGGAGAGAATAAAGGCGGGAAGAGGCCTCTCCGGTATTTTCGCGCTCTCCAAAACAAACTAGTAACCGAAATTAATAAGAGATTCTTCTTAATGCTGCATACGATCTCACGCACTACACCATTCCCAATTCGTTTCCCTAATCTAGAGGAAAAATTATGCAATCAGCTAGGCATACATCCTGCGTTTTCGTGCACGCGTTTTCCCGGTACGTTACCGCGCGGGCAATGCAGCAGCCGCAGAAGCCACTGGCACCAAGAGAGTCCTTTACGAAAGGCTTCACTTAATAGTACTCCATACAAGCAAAGGTATAATAAAGGAACGCCTCGAATATATTAATTGAGAAAATGGCTTTGTTGAGGGGGAAATGGTCACATGAGTGCGGTTCTCGCCACAGTCACGATGTGTGTCAGTAACATTACTATGTACGATTAAGCCACAGAGAGCTTCATTGAGATTCCTCTGAACCTTGGCGCAAAAATTTCAGGTTGCCAGATGGCAGGGGTGGCAGAGGGGAGGAAGACAAGGAAGGGAGGGGGGAGGGGTAACAAGGCTGGCCAGTCATGTCGACGCTGTTGCCATCTTCAGTACCATTTTTTCGAACCGGCGAATTCTGCCAGTCAAGCTCCACCACAAACTTATAGAAGTACAATCTGGCGCTTGATCTCGAATGCACGTCATGTGCCTCCTCGCAAACAAATCTTACCTTCCTACAGAGGATTAGCTAACTGACGCGGTGTATAAATCGTGAAGTCATTGCATATCTAAATCACCGCTGTACGTTTGTATAAAAATAACATCTTCGACTATTATGCGACCAAGTGTGGGAAGGGGAGAAAAGTTGACGGAGAAGAGTTGTTTTGAAGGAGGGAGGTCGGGCGGGGTGAAGGGGTGGTGGGAAGAGTACAAGGCAAGTCATGGCTTTGGTATTATTGTTCAATGAAACTACGGAATAGAATGCCAAAGGCCACCGAGATGTATTTTATCTGTTATTCTTCCGTGGCAGAAACAAAACTTGTGTATCTCGCGAGGAGGAGGGTCGCGAAGGATCCGCGGAATCGGGCACCCCACTCATGAGGGACGCCCCCGAACACTGCAGCCGATGGATCGCTTCAGACGCCAGCGCGCGGCCGCGACTGAAGACGACATTGGCAACTCTACAAACTGCGGTATTCACCACTCTTGCTCGCTATGCAAATCCTTTATGGAGTCAGGTGCTGCTGACTCTTCTAAATGACATTGCTTTCCTCTCGTCCAGTTCCCCGGGCGTGTGGGGGCAATGGAAGAAATGTATATATAGTTATACAATGTAAGACCACGCAGCGATAAGAATCTTAAGAACAATACGACTGATAAACATCTGGCTAGATATAACCTACAAATTATGTGGCGATATGTACACGATACCATTCATGCAGTTGGAAGACATGCAGTGTTATGCAGCATACGAAACGCTTCCAAAGTGACAGGAAGAATTACGAGAGGGTAAACAGCAAATGGAGCCACTGAGGACGATGCCATACGTGCCCTTGGCTTCACATCCACGGCATATCCGCAATCCTCAAAGCAACATTTTGAGCTCATTCAGTGGACATCGGGGCATGGCTCGCGTTTGCTTCATTCTCTGCGCCCCCCCCCCCCCTCCGCCTTGCTCCCCTACACTTAATCTTCTGCTTCCTGCGCTCTCTACGCCTCCTGCAACCTGGAATCCACGAGAGTACATGCAAGGTTCATTTACCTTTGTCATCTCAAGGGAACAAACAGGTTATACCGTTGATTTGAGAAGGTTTGCGGCGAGCTGTGCGTGTCCTTCGCTTTGGCTACTGTTCATATTTATGCGCGTTTCCTTTGCTTTCCAATGCACCTCCTTCCTTCCCTTCCCCTTCCTCTTCATCACTTTCCTCTGAATTCCATCTCCTTTTCATCACTATTTTTCATATAGCTCTGCCTCCATCTATCCGTATAATCCACAAATGAACAACGTGTTTGGAAATACACGATCAACGAGAAGCTTCAGATGGCATGAGAGGTCAATTTTCTTCACAATGGTGAATGGTTACCTAACCAAAGCGGGGACGAGAGGTGCCTCAGCGAGTTTGAACCGATTGACCGCCAGCATAACTGAATGTTATGTGGCTTTTTATTGCCTTATCAACTAGATTCCATCGTCCTCATTGGGTTTTCAGCCACACAGCACATTTGCTTCCAATCACTTTGGCGAGGGAAGATCTCACACACCTTTATGTACGTGTTCTTTAATCATCGTTCAGCAGGCAGGGCCGTGGCCTCTGTCCATTACCTTCTCGACCCCGATACGACAATTCTCTTGCCGATTAAGACCCATGGAGCTGGTCTGCGTCAACTGCCGACACTCACGGCTCTCACTTCATAGAAACTGCAGACCCCGGCAAGATTTCTTCTTTATTAATTGGGGCGGGAGGGACGTCAGGCAAATCACTTCTGACAAGGGATGTTTGTCAGCCATGAGCAGTGCATTCAAACCTGGCTGATCATTACACCCATCATTGCTGGCAAGCTCCACGTGCTGACCGGCCACAGCAACTCCACTGTTGATGTGACGTCACTATGTCGTCAGCCCGAGCGTCAGTGATTAGAACAGGCACATCTGGCTGTCTGCATATTTAGTCCCAGTCTTCTTTCGACTATAAAAAGTTGCACTGAGAGAGAAAGGAATTTTATACAAGATGAAGAAAGCAGATAGAGTAAAGTTCAGTAGTTGAGTAAAGTTCTTTGGGTTTAAGGACTGGCATTTCACTCTCGTACCTAAGAGCAGCAATCTCTCTCATTGAGCGAGGTCTGAGAGGCCAATGCTAGGGCCTCGTGGTGCTTCCTTATCTAGCATCGCGGCGAGCTGATAACATCGCTCTCATATCTTAAAATACCGAGAGGGAGACGGGAGAGAGGGAAGATGTGGATGAAAAGATGCTAGGGAGAGAGGGAAAGAACGAGAGAAAAGAGGAATAGAGGAAAGAGAGAAAAGGGGAAAGGAAATGAGAGAGAAAGAGCGAGAGGGTGAGAGGAATAAACAAGGGAATGAGAAAGTTGAAAGAAAGATATGAAGAAGAAAGAAAGAAATACAGGTGGGGTATTGGGAGGGTGGAGTGCTACAAGAATAGAAGGAGAGAAGGAACGATAGAAAGAAAGAGGAGAGCGATCACTGGAACTGAAAGGTATAGTCTTCATGGCAAAAGAAACACAGCCAAAGCGCGTCTTGAATGTCCGTTTCCGCCACATTTTCTATTGGATGTCCTTCATAACGCACTATTTCCCTCTCTGTCCCTTTCCCCTTCCTTCTGCTTTGTCTCTGTCCCTCTCCCCTCCCTCTGTCCCTCTCCTCCTCCCTCTGATCCTCTCTTTCTCCCCTCCATCTCTCCCTCTCCCCTCCATCTCTCCCTCTCCCCCCCTTCTCTCCTTCCCTTCCAGAGGCTGGCGCTTTCAAGGAAAAGCCAACCCATGGACTAAAACCGCAGACGTGCTTCTGAACGCAAACCGGGTCTTGACAGAGGAACGCTTAATACCAAGTCACTGTAACGTTTTAGGTTTACTGCTCTGATTCAGTCAGTTCACCTGAACTCTCGTGTCCACTTTTAGTGACTAGGACATTATTTGTAATTATTAAAAGAGAAGCAAAATAGACTGAAACAAGGCTTGACTTCATCAATGAAACGGCGGTGATAGTTTCAGGAGTCCTATCAGTAATAACAATATTTAGCAATGTATAAATATCTTCTAAGAAGAAAACAATATTTCTTTTGGAAATTCTTCGCCTCATGTTGGAGAACATAATTACCATAACACTGCACTCGGTGTTGACGACTGGGATACGCCATGGCTCGAACGGCTCACGAAGGGAAATGCGGTAAATGTTTACAAGAAGACTAATACATTGTTTACACGGGGAAGGTGAACCAAGTGTAGACAAGCTGCAATTACAAACAAGGAGAGAAACGAGAGGGCAACCGTACGCGAAGGAGAAGTCCTTCCACCGAAGATCTCACAAGTCCAAGAATAAAAAATGCTGTTTTATTGGTGTTTTCCCGAAACGGGAATCGCAGCAGGACAAAAGCTGCCGAGCCGGAAGCGAGGGCTGGGCGGGGCGGCCGCGCGGGGAGGAGGGCGTGAAGATTTCGTGGCAGCAACGCCCCTGTCGAAATCCTCTGGCCGTGTTTATATTTTCACTTGCCTATACAGACAGGGTTGTCTTCTGATCTATTTTCGCTTTGAACTATATTAATGTTATGTCCAAATGACTAACTGCGCATATTACCCCTAAGGAATTTTCTAAGCGCTCTCCATGAAACGCGATACCCCCTAGAGGATATACTTGGCTAGAACTTGAGGCGCACACCAGCACTTTAGAGGGCATGCTCAGGGATAAGACGTCCTTAAATAAACAAACCAACTTGAGCGCACAACAGCACTTTCCCCGAGTAGTTACCTTTTTCCGCGGGACTGAGATATGGGGGCATGTTGCATGCTCGACCCTTATTACCAGCATCGTGTCTAGCGTACATTTATATGAGATAGCATGTAAGTTAGCTGCCAAGCCTAATGGGGGTGTGGGTGGAGTAGGGGATGCGGCCCCCTACCTCTAAAAATACCCCGCTCACAACTCGCCGCAACAAATGTGTGTTGTGTGCGGTTCGTCTCGACGCAGCACGATTCTCTAAGGGAGGGGAGGAGAGCAAGTCAGATGTGTGCATGAAATTGGAGTCCCTTTGGCTCGCTGACCTCCTTGCATTCGGACTCCGAAGAATTTGGAGTGTGGTTAGCACCAGCACACACAGGCGCGTTGGGACGCTGTCAAATTCTCGTTTCTCTATAAACGTCAGTTTTTGTGCAATGTGCGTCAACATCCATCTAGCAGTGAAGTGACGAGTAAGATGACTAAGCAATTTCAGAAATGAATCTGTCACCATGGCATTCACGGCGGCCGCGGCTTTTTGTGGCCTCACTCCAGATCGAATCCGAAATATCCAGAATGAACAGCCTGAATCTCTCCTCGGAAACACAGATGATTTCACTGTCCGTCCAAGATCAACCGATTCCAAGAGGCAAATGCTCAGCGAAAAACGACAAACACTTGAGAAGAAGAGCTTTCGCCACAGAAAAGTCTTAGAGACCTGGGAACCATTACTGTTTAACGAGTGCTCCCTATCTGCTTTATCATATCAGGTTCAGAGAGTGAGGGGCAGAGAGAGGAAAGGGAGGGAGGGAGGCAGGGAAAGATGGAGGAGAGGAAAATAAAAATAGAAATAAAAAATAGAAATATAAATAAAAGATAGAAATAAAAAAGAAATAGAAATAAAAAATAGAAATAAAAAAGAAATAGAAATAAAGGATAGAAATACAAAATAAATATTAATAAAAAAAAGAAATATAAATAAAAGATAGAAATAAAAAAGAAATAGAAATAAAAAATAGAAATAAAAAAGAAATAGAAATAAAGGATAGAAATACAAAATAAATATTAATAAAAAATAGAAATATAAATAAAAGATAGAAATAAAAAAGAAATAGAAATAAAAAACAGAAATAAAAAATACAAATAGAAATAGAAAGAAAGAGAAAGAGAAAAGGGAAAAGAAGAGATAACTAGGAAGGGAAGATAGAAAAGGAAAGGGAAAGATAAGATAGACAAAGAGAAAGGAGGGGAGAAATGAAAGGGAAAGGAACAGACAAAAGGGAAAGGAAAGAGAAAGAAGAACGAGAGAGAAAGGGAGAGGCGGAAAGGAGGCGCTTGGGCCACGACGCCGAGAGGCCGTCCGGGTGGGCGGCGCGCGTCGTGCACAGCTATCGAAGAGAAGGAAACGAGTGGAGTGGCGCCGGACATTCCCTTCCCTTCCCTTCACGTCTGCACACTAAGTAAACCGTGAGTGCTGGCCATGAAAAGCGGCCCCGCGTGGCCCATTCCCCCCTCATGCTCGTGGCCACAGCCCTCCTCCCCGCTCGATCTCTAGCAGGAAGGCAGGCGCGCACCAGAAGCAGAATGTGCCGTAGTCGTGGGCAGGGTGAAGCTCCTCCCAGCCACGTATGGGCGGAGGGGGAAGGTGGGAGGTTCAAGACTAGCCAGTGGGAGGGAGATATGGCAACATCGCCCCAGCCCTCGAGTCGCCCTGCCAAAGGCCCAAGGAACCAGATGTCCTTCTTGCCCCCCCCTCACCCCCACCACCCAACTCCCGTGGCCCCTTTTACTGCCCCTCTACGGCTATACGCTTCTACGGTCGCTGCCTCCCACCTTCGTGCGCTCGCCCCGCCTTTCTGTCTGTCCCGCTCCGGGCGCGATGTCCCGACTCGTCCTGTTTGCCTTTTATGTCGATTTTCTCCATACCTCATTCCGTCGCTTTCTGCATAATTCTTCCTTCCCTTCCGGTCTCCTCCCTTTCCCTCTCTCCACTCCCGTCCTCTCTCTTTCCTTTCTTCGCTTCGCGTCCCTTTACGCTTCCTAATCCTCTCTACTCCCCTCGCATTCCATCATGTCTTCCCTCATCACCTCAAACGAACCAGAAGGAAGGAAATATTTATTCAGTATCTTTCGCCAAAGAACCTACAGTCATGTACGTCAATGCAAACGGGAGTACAAAGGCACACACACAAGCAGCACCTCGAGCAAGACCGACAGGAGAGCCGGGCGACGGACGCGAAAGCTTTGAGTGAATAACCGCCATCGGCACCGACGGGCTGCCAGAGGATGCCAAGCCCATGTTAGTTCTCTAGATTATTAAGTAAGTAATATGGCGTCACGGGATTTATATCCATAACAGCAATGACTCTTCTGACTCTTCGTTATTTCACAAATCATTCCAGATTTATCCTCGTGTGAGTTCCAAGTGATCTACCTCTGGGGCTCTCTCCTGTGGTGGAGTTGGGGGGGGGGGGAAGGTGAGGGGGAGGCGAAGAAGCCGGCCGGCCCAGAGACCCGCAACTGGTCATTTTTTAAAAAGAAACACTCGATCTTCTGATGGCAACAGGAAAATGGTATTCCACGCGGAGTGTATATCTCACATGCTTCTAAATAACGAAACCAAGTCAATCAAATCAAAATGCACAAAATACACTATGTGAGTTCTGTATAGGAAGACGGATACAACAAGTGTACCACTGCTTCTTCTATTTCCAATACAGTCGGTTATGCCAGGGAGCAAAAGCTGCACCAAGGAACTGAGCAGCAGCACGCATGGAAACGGCAGAGGATTCCCGCAGCATCCAGCTCTGCTCGAGGAGACAGCGGCCGTGCCTGCTGGCCCCTCAGGAAAGGTTCGAGGGCAGAAATATCTTGCAATCGCTCGCTGCCGTCGCTTCAGTGCGGAGTAAGATGGGACCTAAATAACATTTAGAAAGTTATTAAAGGTGACAGCCCTGACTTCGTGGCTTTCAAGTGTCTTGGCTGCGTGCCCTTTCCATTCGAAAGCCAAGCCCTGTCCTTGCACGAAAATGCCACTAAACAAGCACCGTATGTATTCCGGCGTCATTTGTGTGCAAACGGCCATCCGCAATGTCACCTTCGCCATGACTACCATTACTTGCAATCGGTTACTTTCCAATTTCTGGTGATGTGTTAAAGGTCTTGTGCTTAAAATCTGAAGTCGTCGCACGCTCATTGCAAGTGCAAACGTTTCAACAAGCTGGATCTCAAATATTCGAAGGAGGCGATTTCATATCCTCTGGAAATACGCTGCTCATACAGTCGTCCCTGGAAGAAGGGACGTCATGCCAGTTACTCACACTGTTGCCAAGCAACGTACTTCCCAGCACTCTTCTCTTTCAGTACAGCATAAATGTCTAACAGCCTTTATGCCTGCCACTGCATGAAAGATACACACACGGAATTACCGGTGGTATCTGTCGGCCATTCTTAGAAGTGCAGTAACAATAAAATCCTCAATCACACCCTTTCTACTTTGTAACTCTGCAAACTTTGCTGGTTACCTGCCCTCCTCCGCTGCCAAGGTCAGGCCACCACGCTCGCCACCAGTGGACAACGGACCGGGTCGCCACTTTCGAACTCCATGGCAGTAATAATTACAGTACATGTTATGCAACAAAATGGTTTTAGAATAAAGTAGCCGGTGTGAAAACCAGGGCTTAGGGTGAAAACTACACAGACACAGGATGGCAATGAGCGATGCCTCTGCTCGATACCTGCGTTTTATAAAAAAAAAAAATCTGCGCAGACGATCGTCTTTTATAGAACTCTACCTTCCGTGAGATTTTTTGCCTTGTTGCATGCAAGACTGATCGCGTGTATAATGTGGTTTTGTAAACCACGATGAAAACTTTGGTATTTGAAAATATTTAGTAAATGAGATTCACGAAATGCGTTTCGTTAGAGTATTGTTTTCTGAATCGCCAGAATGATTAAAAATTGCAACTGTAAGATTGACTATTAACTACACTGTAGTTAGATATATGCTTTTCCTGTTAATTCTGCTGCGTTTACTTGAGAGTACTTGTAAATCCTTCCCTCATTTGGCTCCAGCCGGTTTTGCAACTGTGATAAAATTATTTTCATATAGTTGTTAAGGTAACTGCAGCCGTGCACATTCGCAGGCTAATATCTGAATTTACGTCTTTTACTTCTTTCGAACTCAAATAAACCTCTTTTTGGGAAATGGTTATCTATGGCGCTCTCGCTAGCATGGACGAGATGAAATTATAGGAACCCTTCGCTCCGCTTACAGAAAACGGGGAGCGGTTACGAGCGTGAGCGGCAGTCACGCAAGTCCTACCTGTAAAGTCGCTTGTCAAACCACGAAGCAACGCGCATGAGTGAAGCGAAGTGCTCCAGTCGACGGACTTACGCTAATACGAGAGCACGTACGAACGCGCGCGCCTGCATTTACATAGGAGGATCAGACGTGAGAAAAAGAGAGAGGGGGAGGGAGAGAGAACGAGAAAGAGGAGAGGGAGGGATGCATGTACGAACGCGCGCGCCTGCATTTACATTGGAGGATCAAACGTAAGAAAAAGAGAGAGGGGGGGGGGGGGTAGGAACGTGAAAGAGGAGAGGGAAGAGAGAGAGCGGAAGGAGAAAGCGAAAGAGGAGTGGGAGAGATGCACGTACGAACGCGCACGCCTGCATTTACAAATCAAAAGTAAGAGAGAGAAAGAGAGAGAGAGAAGAGGAGGGAGGAAGAGGGAGAGGGAGGGAGAGGGAGGGAGGGAGGGAGAGGGAGAGAGGGGGGATGGGAGAGAGAGAGAGAGATTAAGAGAGAGAGAGAGAGAGAGGGGGGGGAGGGGGGGAAATATAGAGGGGGGAGGGGGGAAGAGATAGAGAGAGGGGGGAGAGAGGGAAGGAAAGAGAGAGAGGAGAGAAAGAGAGAGAGAGAGAGAGGAAGGAAAGAGAGAGAGAGAGAGGGAAGGAAAGAGAGAGAGAGAGAGGGAAGGAAAGAGAGAGAGAGAGAGGGAAGGAAAGAGAGAGAGAGAGGGGAAGGAAAGAGAGAGAGAGAGAGGGAAGGAAAGAGAGAGAGAGAGAGGGAAGGAAAGAGAGAGAGAGAGAGGGAAGGAAAGAGAGAGAGAGAGAGGGAAGGAAAGAGAGAGAGAGAGAGGGAAGGAAAGAGAGAGAGAGAGAGGGAAGGAAAGAGAGAGAGAGAGAGGGAAGGAAAGAGAGAGAGAGAGAGGGAAGGAAAGAGAGAGAGAGAGAGGGAAGGAAAGAGAGAGAGAGAGAGGGAAGGAAAGAGAGAGAGAGAGAGAGAGGGAAGGAAAGAGAGAGAGAGAGAGGGAAGGAAAGAGAGAGAGAGAGAGGGAAGGAAAGAGAGAGAGAGAGAGGGAAGGAAAGAGAGAGAGAGAGAGGGAAGGAAAGAGAGAGAGAGAGAGGGAAGGAAAGAGAGAGAGAGAGAGGGAAGGAAAGAGAGAGAGAGAGAGGGAAGGAAAGAGAGAGAGAGAGAGGGAAGGAAAGAGAGAGAGAGAGAGGGAAGGAAAGAGAGAGAGAGAGAGGGAAGGAAAGAGAGAGAGAGAGAGAGAAGGAAAGAGAGAGAGAGAGAGAGGGAAGGAAAGAGAGAGAGAGAGAGGGAAGGAAAGAGAGAGAGAGAGAGGGAAGGAAAGAGAGAGAGAGAGAGGGAAGGAAAGAGAGAGAGAGAGAGGAAGGAAAGAGAGAGAGAGAGAGGGAAGGAAAGAGAGAGAGAGAGAGGGAAGGAAAGAGAGAGAGAGAGAGGGAAGGAAAGAGAGAGAGAGAGAGGGAAGGAAAGAGAGAGAGAGAGAGGGAAGGAAAGAGAGAGAGAGAGAGGGAAGGAAAGAGAGAGAGAGAGAGGGAAGGAAAGAGAGAGAGAGAGAGGGAAGGAAAGAGAGAGAGAGAGAGGGAAGGAAAGAGAGAGAGAGAGAGGGAAGGAAAGAGAGAGAGAGAGAGGGAAGGAAAGAGAGAGAGAGAGAGAGGGAAGGAAAGAGAGAGAGAGAGAGGGAAGGAAAGAGAGAGAGAGAGAGAGGGAAGGAAAGAGAGAGAGAGAGAGGGAAGGAAAGAGAGAGAGAGAGAGGGAAGGAAAGAGAGAGAGAGAGAGGGAAGGAAAGAGAGAGAGAGAGAGGGAAGGAAAGAGAGAGAGAGAGAGGGAAGGAAAGAGAGAGAGAGAGAGGGAAGGAAAGAGAGAGAGAGAGAGGGAAGGAAAGAGAGAGAGAGAGAGAGGGAAGGAAAGAGAGAGAGAGAGAGAGGGAAGGAAAGAGAGAGAGAGAGAGGGAAGGAAAGAGAGAGAGAGAGAGAGGGAAGGAAAGAGAGAGAGAAGAGAGGGAAGGAAAGAGAGAGATAGAGAGGGAAGGAAAGAGAGAGAGAGAGAGGGAAGGAAAGAGAGAGAGAGAGAGGGAAGGAAAGAGAGAGAGAGAGAGGGAAGGAAAGAGAGAGAGAGAGAGGGAAGGAAAGAGAGAGAGAGAGAGGGAAGGAAAGAGAGAGAGAGAGAGGGAAGGAAAGAGAGAGAGAGAGAGGGAAGGAAAGAGAGAGAGAGAGAGGGAAGGAAAGAGAGAGAGAGAGAGGGAAGGAAAGAGAGAGAGAGAGAGGGAAGGAAAGAGAGAGAGAGAGAGGGAAGGAAGAGAGAGAGAGAGAGGGAAGGAAAGAGAGAGAGAGAGAGGAAGGAAAGAGAGAGAGAGAGAGGGAAGGAAAGAGAGAGAGAGAGAGGGAGGGAAAGAGAGAGAGAGAGAGGGAAGGAAAGAGAGAGAGAGAGAGGGAGGGAAAGAGAGAGAGAGAGAGAGGGAAGGAAAGCTATGTCCCATATCTCAGGTAGGTATTCCCCGAGGCCGTCAGAATGTCCTCGGGGCGCCCGCACGTAAACACCATCGACTCCGCCCCTCCCCCCCTCCCATACTATCTGCGTCTACCGAAGGCCTAAACCTTACTACCCCCCCCCCCTTCAGCTGTGTCTGTTTTTCTTACCCAGTTTCCCCCCTCTACCCCAGTTTTTCCCTCTACCCTGCCCACCCCACTACCGCAGGCCTTTCTACAGCGCCCAGTAACGGAAACTTCGACCAGCTGCCCATTTTCTATCTTCGCGCGCGTCTTCTGGTGGTGATGCCCTTTCCCTGCACATTTGCAAACCTACCGATGAAAATGCAACACAGCAGCTGTTCTATATAAACCAAGACGCGACAAAGAGGGAAAGTGAGATCGGACGCAAAGGAGTTATGTGGTCTTCTGGAGTTCGCTTACATGTAAATTGGAAAATCTATGGATTAGGGTACACTAAGACCTTAACTTGAAAAAGACTATAACTGGACTTTCTGACAGAACCCTATATTGTAGGCGACAATACTCTACAGGTACTTTGCCTTTTTCTCAGCCACCAGCCTTCATCCAACCTTTGTTTGTCCTGAGCTATTTCCGTGCATACTCCCAAAAATGTATGTTACCTCCCGATAGCGATGCGGTCAGCATAAGGAACAAGGAACTTCTTCAGAAAACATGGCATGTATGGATGAGTAGCAGCCTGCTTCCTCATGCATCGTTTCAGGAAATCTCCATTTTTGATAGACGCATGACGATTTCAACATACCTGAAAGCGACGGTCTAGTTCACGCTGCTGTGGAGGCGTACGTCACTGACCCTATATTTCCTTAAATAAGTGGTTTTCTGCTACCACATACACCATTGTTCCCCACTTAATTTACGAAGGTGAAGCCTAACAATACTGGTAAAACCAAAAAGAGAAGAAAAATAGAGGGGGAGAAGGAAAGAGCAGACGCCATATTTGTGACGCTATCTTAGCTCTTGTATCCGAACCTTCCGGCTGTATTCCTGGCACCGTCTTCAACCCCCACGATAACCTTGTTTAGAGCTAACTGTAGTTATTTTCGTCTCCAGTCGGCGGGAAAAAAGCGCAAGGGTGAGTGAAAAAAGGTGGAGAACGTAAAAAGAAAAAAAGAAAAAAAAGAAAAAGAGAAAAGTGATAGTATACTGAAATATGGACACGGGTAGACTGCTCTGCTTTCGTGAACAGTTCGTAGCAGGAGAGGATGGCGAGAC
>NC_061819.1:32653877-32661377 GCF_019202785.1 Penaeus chinensis | reverse complement strand
GAGAGAGGGAGAGAGGGAGAAGGACAGGGAGGAGATAAAAAAGAGATATATAAAGAGAGATATATAAAGAGAGATATATAAAGAGAGATATAAAGAAAGAGAGAGAGAGAGAGAGATATAAAGAAAGAGAGAGAGAGAGAGAGATATAAAGAAAGAGAGAGAGAGAGATATAAAGAAAGAGAGAGAGAGATATAAAGAAAGAGAGAGAGAGAGATTTTAAGAAAGAGAGAGAGAGATATAAAGAAAGAGAGAGAGAGAGAGAGAGAGAGATATAAAGAAAGAGAGAGAGAGATATAAAGAAAGAGAGCGAGAGATATATAAAGAAAGAGAGCGAGAGAGATAAAGAGAGAGCGAGAGAGAGAGAGAGAGAGAGAGAGAGAGAGAGAGAGAGAGAGAGAGAGAGAGAGAGAGAGAGAGAGAGAGAGAGAGAGAGAGAGAGAGGAGGGGGAAGTGAGGGAGGGGAAGTGAGGGAGGGGAGGGGAGGGGAGGAGAGGGAAAGGCCTTGAACACCCGCTTGTCTTCTTCCCTCCTCCTCTCCCTCAGCCTATTTTCTTCCTGGGTTTCCTTGCCGTCTTCGCCCCAATCCGTGACGTTGCCGTGAAACGTGAGAAATGCGAGAAGTCAAGCCGATTAGTAAATCAACCTGCCGTCACATGGCGCCGAAGAACATCTTGAAGAAGAGTCACGCTGAGCTCTGGCCTGCCCCTCCCGGATCGAGCGCCACGTGAAGCGCTGAGGCCGAGGCTCAGCCATCACAAGGCGAGAGAGTACGTGGCTGAAATCTTGTTCAGGTAGAAGTTCCCAGGTCCCTCATCCAGGGGAAGGACTCCGATGGCGGGCCCCAGGCCAATTTGAAAAATATACCGAGACTTAGCGTATAGAAACAGTTATCTTCTTTGGCTTTACATTTTTAAAAACGTTCCTGTTCCGAAGTTGCTCCGCCAGCATAAGAATAAGGCGTCTTAAGAAGGGAACTGTTGTGTGCGCGCGTGTACGCAATCGCGTCAGTAGTGTGTAATGACGTCAGCTACGGCAGTGGCCTTGACGGATTGATGATTTGGTTTGCTTGTTGCTGACTGAGAGTTCGCTTGTGGAGAGGACTCTTCGAGCGGATCAGCATACGAGTTCATTTTTATCAGGCTTGTGATGCCTGAACAGCATGCGGGCGTCGCGCAAAGGCGAAACGTAAACACTGGATCCCTATGGGCTTGGCGCCCAGGCAAGTAAACGATGCCCCCACCACCCCCTGCACAGGATTTCCGCAACAGTAACCTGGCATAATTATGTTTCACTTTTTGTTCACAGAGAACCGCAGCGGAGCGTCGCCGCCTTCCGGCGTCCCTCTGCTTCCTCGCCAGAGTCGTCGTCGAAAGAACTCCCCAGCAACAAGGCCCAAGAAAGGGGCTTTGGACACATCATCACAGGATAAAGTCACAGCTGATGTCGATTATGGGAAGAGGAAATAAAGGCATGCCTGCTCCATGCCGAAAACCCAATGTTATTCCTCGAAGGGGGCGTGGTCTGTAAACCAAACTGGAGCTGCCAAGAACTAGGACGCATAACAGGTAGACCAAGCGCTGGAGCGACCAGAAATTTGAAAAGATTAATACAAGGTTTTACTCTCGCCTGCTCTGCCCCGAATCTCCCCCTAACCGTCTCCATTTCAATTCCCATCTCCTCGTGCTGCTCCCTGGCCTCTATTCCACTCCTCCCTCCCTCTGTTAACTCCATTACTCCCCTCCCCTCCGTGCTGGCAGCCATATTCAATCTCTCCTCTCCCTCTCTCTTATCTCTGTTCTTATTTGTCCTCTTGTTCTTTCACGTTAATTTCTTCTTCCTTCAACGGTTGCATGACGAGACGACCTACTCCACCCAACAGCTCTCCTCGCAGGCAAATCTAGTGCATGATATAAATCTCCTTAGTCGGTCGCGTGGCTCGGGGGCGTTTCAAGACAACTTTCATCAAGTTTTCTTGCGACAGGAATATAAAATCAAGCGACCTCGTCCGATACGTGGAAATGAGGAGAAATGAGATGCTCTTTGCGGAAAATATAGTCTGTAGGATAACATGAACTGGGAGGAAGAGAAGGAAATGGAGGGACAAGTGGGGAAGGGTGTTGAAGATGGGGAGGAGCGGGAGGAGGAGGAAGGAGAGAGAAAGGAGGAGGAAGGAGGAAAAGGAGGAGGGAAGGAAGCGGAGGAGGAAGGAAGGAGGAAGAGGAAGAAGGAAGGAAGAAGAGGAGGAGGAGGGAGGAGAGAGAAAGGCAAGGAGGGAGGAGAGAGAAAGGAGGAGGAAGGAGAGAGAAAGGAGGAGGAAGGAGAGAGAAAGGAGGAGGAAGGAGAGAGAAAGGAGGAGGAAGGAGAGAGAAAGGAGGAGGAAGGAGAGAGAAAGGAGGAGGAAGGAGAGAGAAAGGAGGAGGAAGGAGAGAGAAAGGAGGAGGAAGGAGAGAGAAAGGAGGAGGAAGGAGAGAGAAAGGAGGAGGAAGGAGAGAGAAAGGAGGAGGAAGGAAGGAGGAAGAGGAAGAAGGAAGGAAGAAGAGGAGGAGGAGGGAAGAAAGAGGAGAAGAGGAGGAGGAGGGAAGGAAGAAGAGGAGGAGGAGGAAGGAGAGAGAAAGGAGGAGGAAGGAGAGAGAAAGGAGGAGGAAGGAGAGAGAAAGGAGGAGGAAGGAGAGAGAAAGGAGGAGGAAGGAGAGAGAAAGGAGGAGGAAGGAGAGAGAAAGGAGGAGGAAGGAGAGAGAAAGGAGGAGGAAGGAGAGAGAAAGGAGGAGGAAGGAGAGAGAAAGGAGGAGGAAGGAGAGAGAAAGGAGGAGGAAGGAGAGAGAAAGGAGGAGGAAGGAGAGAGAAAGGAGGAGGAAGGAGAGAGAAAGGAGGAGGAAGGAGAGAGAAAGGAGGAGGAAGGAGAGAGAAAGGAGGAGGAAGGAGAGAGAAAGGAGGAGGAAGGAGAGAGAAAGGAGGAGGAAGGAGAGAGAAAGGAGGAGGAAGGAGAGAGAAAGGAGGAGGAAGGAGAGAGAAAGGAGGAGGAAGGAGAGAGAAAGGAGGAGGAAGGAGGAAGAGGAAGAAGGAAGGAAGAAGAGGAGGAGGAGGAAGGAAGAAGAGGAGGAGGAGGAAGGAAGAAGAGGAGGAGGAGGAAGGAAGAAGAGGAGGAGGAGGAAGGAAGAAGAGGAGGAGGAGGAAGGAAGAAGAGGAGGAGGAGGAAGGAGAGAGAAAGGAGGAGGAAGGAGAGAGAAAGGAGGAGGAAGGAGAGAGAAAGGAGGAGGAAGGAGAGAGAAAGGAGGAGGAAGGAGAGAGAAAGGAGGAGGAAGGAGAGAGAAAGGAGGAGGAAGGAGAGAGAAAGGAGGAGGAAGGAGAGAGAAAGGAGGAGGAAGGAGAGAGAAAGGAGGAGGAAGGAGAGAGAAAGTGCTGCATAATGCATATTCATGAGGTATTTAACCAGTAACAAAGCGAACCTAGACTCGTTTCTCAAATTTAGACCGCTGCACAGTGGACTGTAATAGAGAAAAGCAGATTTGTGCAGTCCAATGCAATCTGAATGGCAGCGCAGGTGGCAGGAGAAAGTTCCACCCAAAGAGCACTAGACAGACGGACCTCCGCGCGCCGCACAGGCTTAGCTGCGGGCCCCAGGAATGTAGGGTTGGCCGGAGTATCCATTCCTCTCCCCCACCCCCCAAGGCCCCCCTACACGCCTTCCCATATACGGACAAACAACACCTACACGGCCAAAGGCGAGTGCAGGCGGATCTGCTCCTCCATACAATTCCCACCCCTATTCCCCTTGCCATAAGGAATATCCCGCCATCAGCACCTGCGGGGAGGAGCATCCTATGCCTTCACGTTTCCTTCTGTCGGTCTGTCTCGCTCTTTACGGCTCTGCCCATAATAAGCCGCCAGCCCCTGGATGTCCGCTTGACGTTCCTAGGGACACCTGCGGTTGGTCCCTGACGGTGCCACTATTCCCGATCATATGTCTCGCGAAGCCGCGCTACCTAGTTCCTCGGTCAGGCCTCCTCCTCAGGGCATCAGGCGAGAAGCGAACCAAAATGCGAATAACAAGTCAGCGTTGGAAAGGCCCCGCCGGGGATGACGGCGGGGGTCGGTGCCCTCCCGCGCCTGGCTGGAAAGCGGGGAGGGGGAGGGGCCTCGAGGAAGGCGAGGGGAGCCACGGGGACGGGGAGGGTGCCTCGGGGATGGGGAGGGTGCCTCGGGGAGGGGAGGGAAGCCTTGAGGACTCGGAGGGAGCTGTCACGAATCGGCTCACTACTCATCCACGCAGTTGTTTCCACGGACGCTTGTTTATAGTCGAGAAGCTGGCCTTCACGACAGATACTGTAAAATGCTCACACGATGGATGCCTCCCTTTTTACAAGCGAATTTTAGGAACCTTGGGAAAACGGGTGTCTTTAATTCAGATTCATGAAGCCATAACACATATTGGCGAAACAAAGAAAAAAACAAACAAACACTCGCTCATTCACACACACACATACACACACACTCACTCACTCACTCACTCACACACACACACACTCACTCACTCACACACACACACACACACACTCACTCACTCATTCACTCACTCACTCATTCACTCACTCATTCACTCACTCACTCATCACTCACTCACTCACTCACTCACTCACACACTCACTCACTCACTCATACACTCACTCACTCATACACTCACTCATACACTCACTCACTCACTCACTCATCAACACTCACTCACTCACTCACTCACTCATACACTCACTCCTACACTCACTCACTCACTCACTCATAACACTCATCACTCACTCATGCACTCGCTAACTCATCACTCACTCATACACCACTCAACACTCACTACACTCACTCATACACACACTCACTCACATCACCACTCACTCACTCACTTCACTCACTCACTCACTCACTCACTACACTCACTCACATCACTCACCTCACTCACTCACACTCACTCACTCACTCACTCATCCCTACACTCACTCAACTCACTCACTCCACTCACTCACTCACTCACTCATACACTCACTCACTCACTCACTCATCACTCACTCACTCACTCACTCACTCACTCACTCACTCACTCACTCACTCACACTCACTCACTCATACACTCACTCACTCATACACTCACTCACTCATACACTCACTCACTCATACATCACTCACTCATACACTCACTCACACACTCACTCACTCACACACTCTCACTCACTCACTCACACACTCACTCACTCACACACTCACACACACACACACTCACTCACTCACACACTCACTCACACTCATACTCACTCACACACTCATACTCACTCACACTCATACTCACTCACACTCATACTCACTCACACACATACTCACTCATACACATACTCACTCATACACTCACTCACTCATACACTCACTCACTCACTCACTCATTCACTCACTCACTCACTCACTCACTCACTCACTCATTCACTCACTCACTCATTCACTCACTCACTCATTCACTCACTCACTCACTCACTCATTCACTCACTCACTCATTCACTCACTCACTCACTCATTCACTCACTCACTCACTCATTCACTCACTCACTCACTCATACACTCACCCTCACTTACACTTACATTCTCTCTCCTTCGCGCACGCGCCGCTGTGTCCTGGTACTTTTTTTCCTCTGACTCTGGCTTACGTCACCGGCTTTGACGTATATTTATATGTTAAGAATAATCGCCCACTATTTGCAATTGTCCGTCCATCGCACATCAATCGCAGGTCTCCCCTACGACTGCTCATTCTTCTTGCCTATATTTACCCCACCGCCAACCATTGATCCTCTTTCGCGTATTCGGCGTCGCGGCTGCTTCGACTTCCGAGTCTGATGTAGAATTATTCATTATTCACGTGCAGGCCAACACGCAAGCGTAGCTCATATTCATAATGGTAGACGTGACAGTGGCGCCGTCAGCAAAGAAACCAAGGGTAAGAGGCGCCTCGCTACTACGATAGTATTGATGGAAGCGGTAAGCAACAGTCGACCTGTTGCACGCAACATGTGCCCCGCCCCCTCCCAGTCGTCCCCACCGGTTTCTACAGGCGGAATAAACGAACTTGATGCCCTTCATTCAATCCCGCGTGCATTACTAAAAATGATATAGTGACGACTAAAGGCAGTATAGAATTTCCTCCCAGTGCCGACCAGACACGGGACCGCCATTCCAAGCCCCGCCGACGAAACCGGATTCATCGCGCATCCGGCAGCCGCCTGCGTTTCGGGGGTCATCGAGTCAAACTATCGGTTTCTATGGCGGCGGATCGGCGGCTGTAACTGCGGGAAGGCTGTTCGGACGCCTTACTCACCCACTCGCCAAGGAAAAGAATATAGTAATCAGTTATATTCAGTAACATATGGAAATCTAGGCACTAACCTAACCAATCGTTTGTGACTACTGATATACACGAATTATTTCATTTGTTAATGAAGAACCTATAATTTATGAGCTTAATATCAAGATACAAGGAGTCATTCTTAGCACAACAGCATTGACCAGGCTTCCCGACATACACATGATAACGTGCAAGAGATGCAACTGCTGGCTAAAGTTGCATCACCTACTGTGACAAATTGTGTCACGCCAACCGGAGGAAACCTTGGAAGAGAGAATCATAAAAAAAAGTCTCCTGGAGACGAGAGATCAAGAGGAGTGTAAAGGTAGATTTTAATAAAGGAAAAATCGAGTATAAATAGCAATAAAAAGACGCCACACGATAAACTTCAGTAACGGGAGGAGAAACAACGCACGGGAACAGAGAGGGAAGAGAGGGAAGAGAGGGGAGGGGGTGAAGGCGAGCAGACGAGACGCGAAAAAGCGTAAAGGAAGACGCCTGCGGCAGTACGGCTTCCCTGTCACCCTATGCATGGGCGGGTTAAGGTGGAGACGGAGCAGAGTGGGTAATTAAAATGATTATTAAGGGAACGCGAGTGTAGCAAGTTTGAAAGAAGACGACGAAGGGAAGACACTGATCAGTTGCCCGAGGCACCTTTTGAGGTCTACTGGACGAGTAAAAATTTCTCTCCCTTCCCCCGGGGCCACGTGCGTGTGTACCAAGTCGCCGCGTTGGACTTCCGGTCATGCGTATGCTGTGGAGCGGTCCGGTGGCCAAGACATGTGATTAACAGGAATTCTCTCCGGCACCAGCGGCACATTACAATATGCTTTTACAAATTACTCTAACGTTCTAAACTTATTCTAGTCAAATTCAACAAATCCGCTTTACTTCAAAAAAAAAAACATGTAATCAAACTTGACTAGAACATGCTTTTTGTGCGTATCTGCATTTCTTAAATGTACGACAAACAATAAATGATTTGTCGATTAACAGGTAACCTAACCGGTGCGCGCAGCGATGTACAACATATTCTTATAATTTACTCGAGGACACTCAAAATTATTCTGACTAGTTCTGTACAGACAAAGGGACATTATAAACGAGTCAGCATTAAAGAAAGAAAA
>NC_061819.1:32641377-32646377 GCF_019202785.1 Penaeus chinensis | reverse complement strand
CGCTAAGTAGTGGTTCGAGCCAAATCCTGTACGGGATCGATATCCATATCCAGAAGGTATAGCATTATGATGGGTTGGGTTAGATCCCTAGAGCTAGTATGTAGATGAACCTTTCTGACTAGGCTATCAGAGCCCGGGAAGACCTGGATGACTCTTCCAAGACGCCACAGATTCCATGGTAGGTGGGGATCAGTAATGGGGGCTACATCACCAATACATAGGTTTCAGGAGGACTCAATCTTACACTGTTGCATCTAAAGGGTGGAGAGATATTCTGCTCTCAAATGTTTCCAGAATCTATCTGCTAGTACCTGTGCATGAACCAAGCATCTACAAAGAATGTCACCCTAAGAAACGTCATCCGTAGGATAACGGAAGTCTTTTCCTAACTGCAGGATATGATCTGGTGTAAGAGCATTAGGATCAGAGGCATCACCAGTGCAGCAGTTAGTGGACAGCTGTTGAGTGTGGCTTCAACTTGCAAGCTGCTATCATCAGTCTTTTGAATATCAAATAACAGAGGCTGAGACTTCCCTTATAGATCAAATTTGCCATACACCACCCATGTTGGAAGCCAAGGGTGGGTGAAAAACCCATTCGATGTCTCTACTTTGTATCATCCTTGACTCAGCTGCGTGTTTTAGCACATATGTCTTTGTTAGCTCTCAGAAAGTTAGATCCTCTTTCAGAGAAGATCTTTTTGGGAGTGTCACACCTCGTTATAAATTGCATAAGGGCGTTGATGAATTCATCTGCATCGAGGGAATGCAGTAATTCAAGGTGTACAGCCATGGAACTAAGGTAGGTAAAGACGCAAGTCTCTTCATGTACGTCACATTAAATGGCCCAAAGCAGTCTGCTCCAGTGTGGGTGAACGGTGGACTATCGGTTGATATTCTTTCCAAAGGCAATTCACCCTGTCGTTGTGTTAGCGATTTGCTATTAACCCGGTGACAAGTGAAGCAGTTCCATAGGATGCAATCAATTAAGGGTCGATGTGCCACTATCCGGTAATGTCTCCACAAGTTGGCCAAGTATGTTCCCTTCCTGAGTGTCTTGCCATGTACGTGTACATCATGAACAGTTAGGGTTACTATGGGGTGATCTTTTGGAAGGAGGATGGGCTTTGCACTACAGTCACTATATTTGCTCAGTTGGCGACCTCCTACTCAGATACCCTGAAGGGTATTGGAAATTGTTGATGGTCTCCAATTCTGATCCCTTCCCTTTCCCACATAGTTATAACTTGTTTATCTTCCACCGACTTTCCTCTTTTATATAGGTCTTCACCCTCATCCATCTCCCAGAACCGCTTTATTGCCTTCTCCAACAAAGGGCATTGAAGTTTATTCTTTGGTACGTCTTCCACAAAAACGCCAAAACTTACAGCCCCCGTTTTCGTCAAATCTAGCAGACCATTTACAGACCATCCTAACTTCGTCCTGACTACAAATGGTTCCCCATTTTGCCCTCTCCGGTCTTTGATAGGTGTCAATGCTTGGAGAGAGACCTGTCCTATCAGCAATCTACTGATAGATGCTTCACCTGTCTGTGCATATGTGCCAGGTCTTTCAAGTTAATCCACTGGACTATTTTATTTGGGACCGCCTTGGTCCCCATTAGACTTTCAGGTAGGGAATCAATAACTCCTGTCAGCCTCAAGGGAGCTGCCTTCTTTGCATATAATCCTGTGACCATTAGCTCAATGCATGTTGCCCCTTGTTGATCCTTATCTAAAAGGGTGGTAATTACTGTGGTCTACCTCTTTTCTCTTAGCCTTAGTTACTACACAACTTTCCTTGAGCAGGAGTGGGTACTGCCTGAATCCAGTAAGGCACAAGTTGTAACCCTTGTTTTTATACAGGGGTCTCCAAAGGTTAGAACAACCGGCACTATGGGCAGTGGTATCCCTTTCTCCCGGCCTATGGTATGAGTCAACCAGATCTTCTGCAATAGTTAATCATTGTTTTGTTTCACTTTTGAGACTTCAGTCCTTTTATATCGATCAAAGGCTTCAGGCTTTCTATGGACCTGGCTGTTTGTTGAAGCTTCATGAAGCCATCTGGAATTATGTCCATTGCAGTTGTCTACACCACAAGGCCGTGCTCTGCAATCCTTAGCTATATGGCTCTTTTTCAGATAAACAAAGCATTTTCCTTGTACCCTTACCATCCTTCTGCGATGCTCCACAGGTAATAGTCTGAAGACGTCACACAAAGGAAGTATGTGATTCTCCCCACATAAACGGCATCTGTCAGTTACAACTCTGCTCCCACTAAATGTTGTGGGTGGTTTACTTTGTGTAAGAAGATACGCTTTATGAGAGTGTGGTTTGGTAGGGCACTTATTGTGTCCAGAAGTGAGCCTCTTGTGTTCTAGTGTACAGTCTGTGGGTCTCCATGCTGTATCTTTCCTTAAGGACAAGTTCATTTTCAACTCTCTTGGTCTCTCTTTCCAGAAACTTCAGGACGTCCTTTATATGCCAAGTGCATTCACTCCTTTTTCCTGTCCAATATGCACTCCAACGGCTTTGCATTGCATCATCCAACCTCACTAAAATGTCTCTGATTGTTGGTCGATTGTCAATTTCAATCAGTTTGTTTAAGTTTTCCGCAAATGAAATGAATGACGTCAGTTGGACACACATTGTGAAGAGTGCCTGGTAATCATTCTCTCTTATTTTGGGTCCTCTAATTAACTTCTCTCGTGAGTGATATATGTACATCTGTTCATCACCAAATTTTTTGTCTAATGTTTTCAGTGCTACTTTCAGACCCCTCTCTGCTGGTAGTACCATGCAATGAGATATCAGCTTTTGAATCTCCCAATCACAACTGGTGTATAACTGGTTTAATTTGTTTATGGCGGGCGCTGATGTGTCAAGAAAATTATTTTGAAACCATCTCCTGAATACCCAATAATTCTCAATGTTACCAGTCGTCTTAAGCTTTGGGAGCTTTGCCTGCATCAGTCGCCCGGTTTCAATTAGTGCTCCAATGTTCGCCTGCATTGCGTTGCGTTTTATTCGCCTTCCCTTCTCACTCGTTCTTGAGCCCCGCACTGTATTGTTGCAGTTACGACCTCCTTTCCCTTTCTTCAAGATACATTTTTCTGGACTTCCCGAGTTTGTCGAGGTAGTGTTACTGTCACTGCATCTAATCAGGGTTCTTTGTGCTTTTTGTCCTGCTCGTCCCTGTTTTAATGTACTACCCGTAATCACATCATTGGCCATTTTCACTTTCTTCACGCCTATATCCATACCACAATGCTTTTTCGAGCCTCCACGGCCTGTCTTGACCGGGGAATTACTACGCTTTCCTATGTTCGCAGCAGTCATTTTCTTATGACTGTCCTTCTTTTCATCACTCGAGGACCCATTGTAAGCGCCAAACCTCATTTTACGCTTGGTTGCGCACCCAGTGATTATTTCCTCACCACACGAACACCCTTTATTTTCCTCATCACATGAGGACCCATTATTTTCCTCACATGAGGACCCATTTTTTTCCTCAACACAAGAGGACCAGTCATTTTCCTCACCACATGAGGACCCGTCATTTTTCCCACTACATGAGGACCAGTTATTTTCCTCGCCATTCGAGGAACCATCATAGGTGTCTTGACGCCACTCTTCGTGGGTCGTAAGCCTACTGTTCAAAACC
The DNA here is from genome assembly GCF_019202785.1 of Penaeus chinensis. Lineage (NCBI taxonomy): Eukaryota > Metazoa > Arthropoda > Malacostraca > Decapoda > Penaeidae > Penaeus > Penaeus chinensis. Next base: position 32,642,715 of record NC_061819.1, on the reverse strand, counting down.
TTACCCTTTGAAGACCTTCCAGTTTTCTCTTTACTTGAGGATCCATCACCTTTCTTGTTTGCATTACGAGCCCTTTTGCATTTTCCCCAGACCTCCGTGTAGTCATGTGTTTTCTTATGCTTCCCCTTTCCATGTTTAGCTCCCTTTCCTTTTCTCATTGCCCTCATAGTGGAGCTGCGCCCCATCGCTCCAGACCAACTATCCCGCTCAAGAAGACCTCGAGATTTCATATATTCATCCACCACCCTTATTATCAGGTGACTGAGGCCATCGTTTTCTCCAGGGTACATACCTCGCATAGGTGGCTGGTTACCTGACGGTTCAGTTGATTCATTTGACTCCCCTGCAGCTCGCTGTTCATAACATGAGACAACCTCATCTGGTGGTGCAATGGCATTTTCAGATACCTCGAAACTTCCTTGTAGCTCAGAAGCATCAGCTTGCTCGCCTGGAAGTGCAGCATGCAATTCATCTCCCATTTCCCCGGTTTCCGAGCGGGAGCTCACCAAGGCGTTCCTTCTCGAGACATCGCTTAATGGGTCACTATGCCCAGAAAACGAGGCGATGTTATTGCTTATGCTAGCCATGCACACTCTATTTTCACTTAAAATCACTGTTTGTTCACCTTTTCTATTTCTGTCTCACCCCCGTTAATTCAAAACAGACAAGCTAGCACCTTCATATGCGAGAGCTACGAGCACTAACCACCTTGCTTTTCTTTTTACAGTTCCTTCTTACTTATTCAACTCTCGCTAGATTTTCAAAATTTTGTTTCTCACTTATAGTCTTTCCTAAAAAATCACCTTATCTCGTGCACGAACTTGTTATCAGATGTCGATATATCACTAATAACCTTCACTTTATCCTTGATGCCAAACTAAAACCTGCATACAATCTAACACTACGTGTCACATCCGTCATTCGTCACTGTCATTCGCTTTTTCCAACTGTCTCTTCTCTTCACAGCAACGTCGGTCCTTCCTTGGCGCATAGCTCTCGCCGCGCTGCAGATGAGTCACGCTGCCTCTTGCTGTGACAACTGCTACTATTTCCCTTTGCGTTTGAACGTAAGCGCCAATGCACACGCTTAGATTATTTCCAAAGTGACTGATACCACTGCGTTGTGCTCGCTTCACTATTTATTGGAAGGCGGTTAAACCTGTAATCAACACAATATCAATCATAAATCTATACAATAACAATCATAGCCACTGTCACAATTCGATTCAGGTTCACTTACAAGTTTATACCAGTACTTATACGATTACAACTACAGAAGTAATACATTTTACTGTTTGCTAATAATGTCATTACATCATATTGCTTAAAGTAAACAAC
>NC_061819.1:32623877-32626377 GCF_019202785.1 Penaeus chinensis | reverse complement strand
ATATATATATATATATATATATATATATGTACATGCATATACATACACATATATATGTATATATATATGAATATATGCATACACATACATAAATATTTATATATATATTTATGTATATATATATATTGTAGCCGCTGGTATATCAAATACTTCATATCAGCATATATTTCGTATATCACATATTCTGTAACACTACGATCGGAGATGCCTGTGTGGTATACATTCGTCTGTGTCACAACCACCGAGAAGACATCGGTGTGTACCAACAAGTCAACACGTGGTCCGTATGAGCCATAAGAGCTGACCTGTCAAAAACATATAGCGAGGGGTCGTGCCATTAGAAGTGGTGACGGCTCTTCATATGACTTATGCTGGGAGATAATGAGATCGCGACCTATCTAATGACTAACATTAGTAGAAGTAGAATATTACTTGAAGTCGTAGCATATGTATGTTTAAAGTGTGAGGGCAAGTCGAGGGGAACATCCGTGCCATCAAGACGCTCATAGCATTCTGGAATTAGACCGTTAAGCTGATATTCTGACAGTTCCCGTAATGCGTATGTATCGAATATTTGTAGAAAGCTCTTTATCATATAATCTAATATATGCTGTTATTTAGTGCCATGCATTCTTATAATCGATGTATTAATTAGCAGGCTTGACAGCTACTGAATAAACTTTAAGCGCCACACCCGATGATAATCATAAGCGTTCTTCGGCGGCCACACGCATACACACACACACACACACACACACACACACACACACACACACACACGCACGCACACACGTGCGCGCATACACACACACTATAAGTATGTATAAGTGGCTCCCACGTGGTGTACAGAAGCACGTATACGCGTGGCTTTACGCGGCCGGGCTGCCACGCTGGCATGCCCACCGCAGGCGCCCCCACGCGGTCCCAGGTGGCGTGCCCCACGACACCCACCAGTACTTAAGGTTCAGGATGACCCAGGTCAGGAGAGTCACTTCAGAGAGTTCCTGCCGAAAGCCTTTAGGGTCAAGGCTGGCTGCTCAGTCAACTGTCCGCCCTTCTCCGGGCTGACTAGACCAAGCACTAAGTCTTACCAAGACTTGTATCCATGTTACATTACTGTATCATGGTGGTCATACCACTGTGTTGTGAGCCGTACTTACGTTGACTATCACTCCTGCATCAATGCTTATGGTCAATCTTAAGAACCTTTACATAAGTGGTGGCAGGGTGGTAGTTGCGTCCTTTCGGCTCGCAACATGGACCACAGCCTCTGGTTAGCCGCTCGGACCAATTGCTCCCACACACGCCAAAAGTCTTCAGAACCTGTTGTGAGTACATATTTGGGCCATTTTTCCTTTCTTTTATCTTCCCCCTAAATGTGTTAAGCTGTATGTGCAGTTACGCTCACGCTGGTTTTGTTAGGTTAAAGTGCTAATTGACAGCAAATGGTATGCTCTCCATTCTTCTGACCTCAGATCACATTACTGTGTGATCACAGTATGGGTTCAAACAATAGGAATATCGTGTATTTATTACGTATTTGTTTGATTTTTCTCGTGATTAGAGAGTATATTGTTTCAATTGCAACGAATTTAGCGCGTTCATGATTTTACTGTTTTCATGAACATCATATCATTATTATTTTCTCACTACCCATTTCCCGTCTTGACCTGACCTCTGAGTGAAACCTATCAGTCACATCTGTTTGGGACAGCTGTGTGACCTGACCCCACTTTCACTCTGAGTGATTGACATGGTGAAATGAATGTAAGAAACAGCTGGCATTTCCTGAATATTGTTTTCGAGATTGTTACATTATAGGATAACGCGTAGCACCCGTTACATGTTCATTGGTGACAAGTTCTATCGGCGCTAGAGTGGGGCATGTAACACGAATTACTTACATTTTTATATAGCGCCAGGGATCTTCCCCTTATCATAGTGTCAGAATGCCTGATTACTTGGGGTTGTGAATATGCCTAATAGATCCGCGTTCCGACGTTAGTTCGTTCGGCAACTTTTGAGCCGGTGAGACCCACGGTTATGTCCGTTAAATAATGTAGGACTAGGGTTTAAGCTAGAATTAAGATTCACTTATTAATCACATTCCGCTCATCCCTTTGACGTCGCTACCATGTTGGGGTAAATCCCATCGAGTTGTGATTCATGATAAATAGCCATAGAGCATTCAATGCATGAGCGCCCATCACCTACCCGCAGATAGAGTGGGTTATTAATATTTTTCCAGCTCATTTCGCTTCATAAAGTACGGCAAATTAGTCTGTATGCGCAGCTTGACATGTTAGCTCGGTAGATTTTTTTCCCCGAGAAGATTCGCTCGCGAATTGTTTTCACGTCACCAATCATCAGTGCGTCATTCTGTCGCATATCATTTAATGTTAAATTCAATGTATTGAAATAATTTCGTATTACTTCTATAGCTAGTTTAGTGCATTTGTGTAAAATGAACGTTAATTTCCGCGTTTGGCACCCACGTCCG
>NC_061819.1:32608877-32611377 GCF_019202785.1 Penaeus chinensis | reverse complement strand
GCGGGAGACTCCATGGCTCTTCATAACAGGATGCAATTCTCAACTAAAGACAAAGGCAGGAGAGACTGTGCTATAGGGTGAGTTTAATGATATGTGTTATATTTGTTCGTTTGTCATGAATACTTCCCTATTAACAGTGTGCAGCAAATTTAACAGCTAAATATTACACTTCCCTTTCCTGCTGAAACTCACCGTAAAATATTTTAATAGATTGATTAAATGTTCCAACAACAAAAGCCTTTACGTCGTCTCTTCCAGTTTCAAAGGCGGTTGGTGGTACGAAAACTGTCACCACGCCAACCTAAACGGCAAGTACTTGAGCGGATACACGCCGGACTTCGGAGAAGGCATCCACTGGAAAACTTGGCGGGATCACCTTTATTCGCTCAAGAAAACGGAAATCAAGATCAGGCCGACAACATGATGCTTTTTGGTCGCGTATCATAACACTGCCTGGACTATGAATTTCAGAGGCCCTTCCGTGATGTTGCTTTGGGCGAATTCGGTTGCCTGGGGTCTGTAACAAGTACAACTGATGGGTGAATAAAATATCGGCAGAGTTCCTCGGATTTATTCTAGGTCAGAGCTGTGGGAGCTGTAGGTGTTGACCGAGCCGATGCTGAAGGCAGAGTGATTTCGGCTCTCTAAGATTTTGAGGGGTTCACAAAATATTCGTTTAACATAAGAATATGGCATCATAGATTTGGTGGGAAATGTCAGTACAGACTTTCTGCTTTATGGCAGTGTAGGGGTCCTGTGGTCACATGTTGGGTCAGGGACACTGGATATGACTAAACAATTAAATCATGAATATTGGATAACTACAGTATCAATAACAATAATGATTACAAACATAGTGATTGAGAATAAGGAATTTTTAACAAACACTTTTGAGTATAATCAAGATATAAGTGCACTTGTAGTTATAAGGTATTTAACAATAAGGTTCGGAATCGCGTGCTCTGGGGGCACTTCACTGTTGTCGTTACTTTCTGGGCGCAGGTCAAAACTCGGCACAAGCAATTTCCAGTAGGGTCTTGGGTACCGTGGGAGTCGAGGGGAAAGGCCATTAAACTCGTCGGTAAGGGTCGGAATGGCTCGCTCTGGGCATGTTCGTGAAGTTCGGTTCTGGACGCAGGTCAATGTTGGTATAGGCGATAACCAGCAGGGTCTTGGGCACCGGGGGAGGGAAACGAGGGTATGAGAGGGAGTAGGTCATTAAAGGGTCGATTCACTTGAAGGGTTCTTCAGCTTCCCAGACCCACGCGGGGACTTCGTGAACCTTTGTCACGTGGGGAATTCGAGAACTAGTGCCACGTGGGGACTTCGAGAACTAGTGCCACGTGGGGACTTCGAGAACTAGTGCCACGTGGGGACTTCGAGAACTAGTGCCACGTGGGGACTTCGAGAACTAGTGCCACGTGGGGACTTCGCGAACTAGTGCCACGCGGGGACTTCGAGAACTAGTGCCACGCGGGGACTTCGCGAACTAGTGCCACGCGGGGACTTCGCGAACTAGTGCCACGCGGGGACTTCGAGAACTAGTGCCACGTGGGGACTTCGCGAACTAGTGCCACGCGGGGACTTCGCGAACTAGTGCCACGTGGGGACTTCGAGAACTAGTGCCACGTGGGGACTTCGAGAACTAGTGCCACGTGGGGACTTCGAGAACTAGTGCCACGTGGGGACTTCGAGAAGAAGTGACACGTGGGGACTTCGTGAACCTTTGTCACGTGGGGATCTGGTAAATGAGTGCCATTTAAGAATTCTCACAACCTATTTTCATGAGTTGCTGTTCATTTCACACTCGAATTTTTCCCTATTACTACTACTACTACTATAACTACTAATGTTACTTTAAGTTACTAAGAGTGATACTGTTATCATTATTATCATGTTCGTATTATTATTATTTCCTTTTATCACCATTAATATCCTATTATTATCATTATCATTACTTTCATTATTATTATTATTTTCATCATTATTACTATATTATCATTATATTATTAATATTATCATCGTTATCATTATTATTACTATATTATTATTATTGTTATTATTATCATTATCACTATTATTATTATCATTATTGACTGGTGAAACCATTCTACCATGTTGATACTATGGTAGAAAAACCCACAATGTAAAACTAGAATCCAACTCGATTCCATCCTCAGGTGTGAGGATGGAATCCAGGCGGATTCCGAAACTGTTGTCTCACTTTCAATAAATCTAGTTTTACATTGTGGGTTTTTCTACCATTATTATTATTATTATTATTATTATTATTATTATTATCATTACTATTATCATTATTATTATCATTTTCGTTATTATTATTATTATTATCATTATTATTATTACTATTATTATTATTATTATTTATTATTATTATTATTGTTATTATTTTCTTTGTTATCATTACCATTATTATTCTTAATAATATTATTATTATTATTATTATTATTATCATCATCATTATCATTATTGTTTTTAT
>NC_061819.1:32571377-32598877 GCF_019202785.1 Penaeus chinensis | reverse complement strand
TTTAGACCAAATCAATAATTGAAATAGCTGTAGTCGATGACACTGAAGAAGATGAAGTCACAAGACCAAGGAAGGTGACCCCGAATAATTGTAGTCACAAAACCAAATTTATTTATATATATAAGGCCGGAGAAGATGAAGTCAAAATAAAACCAATAGGATTGAAATAGTTGACGATACTTCAGAAGTCAGTCAGTCAAACGGGTCAACAAATCTGATGACTGGAAGAGTTCGTCCGGGTGGGGCCTTGGAACACCCATTCTTTGCAGCAGGATAATTGGTTGTCACTGCTGTTGAAGGGACTGAAACGGCTGAGAGTTGAGGGGACTGCTTCCTCGGGGATGAGAACATAAGATGTATACACCATATAAAACTTATGATGAAAGGAGAAAACACTCTACCGTGTTGATACTATGGTAGAAAAACCCACAATGTAAAACAAGATTTATTAAAGACCTGAAGATGGAATCCAGGTGGATTCCGAAACTGTTGTCTCATTTTTAATAAATCTAGTTTTACATTGTGGGTTTTTCTACCAAAACTTATGATATATGATACAGTAGCCTGTTTATGTCTGGAAATGGTGAGGCTGTGCGTACAGTTTGGATTTTGTTTTAGCTTGTAAAGTGTATTTTCTTTAGAATGTTGAATCGGATAGACATTAAATTTCTAGGGGGAAAACATTATTTGTGACTATCGCATGTTAAGCGATGCGTATCATTATTAAATTGAAAAAAATGTCACATCTGGCATAAATCAAGCTCGAGTTTGCGACTGAAGGGCTTGGGTGATAAAACTGCCACGCATGCGCAAGAAGCTGGGCCTATTCAGGCGATGACGTCGCAGTGACATCATGAACTCGGCCGTTCAGACAGCAAATCCCGGACGCGACAGGGTGCTAGGTGGGATCCCCAATTCCCTGTCGTTGGGGGGGGGGGGGGGGGTAGGAGATGGGGATTGAGGCTCAATGTGGGGAATGACTCCTACATGGTCTTTTCTTCTCCTTTTCTTTCCCTTCACTTCTTCATCCTTTCTTCTGTCCACTTATCCTAATCGCTAACTAATGTTTACACTTTTTGCCTCAGTACTTTGTCAAAATGCCATCTGACCTATATATCTGGCACATTAATTTGTTTTGACCATCAATCATGCTGAAAATTCACAAACATTACCCTTAGTGATACATTTGCATTGTTCTAGTGACCTCAATGCGGTGTAATGCTATGACTGAACTGGTTATGAGATGCCAGACTGTAGCAAGAATGGCCTCCCATTCAGGGAATTTGCTAAGTTCCAGAGACTAACAATTTATGGTTCCTAGCACTAGCGCTTTGCTTGATGCCACTAGAGATGGTACAGTGATGCAGGAAATGTGGCCAAGGAGACTGTTCACATCCTCTAGAACTGTAGGGTTTACAGTTCTACTTCAAAACTCCCTAATGGTTCAGTGGTCACTCTAAGGTGTTTTGCATGGACAAGCAGAAAGAGAGGAAGTGTGCCTGGAGCAGACCTTCGGTCTGTGTACCAACCCTTAAGTTGAACGCTAAGCCATTTTTACAGGTGACTGCAGTCTGCTCAGTATCTCAGATTGGTGTTGTGATCTGAGTCATCAGTAAAGAACCACTAACTATAACTGAAGTTAGGATGACGCTCTTTATGCTGAGAATTGGTAAGGCTGCGGCATCCCTACTGAATTGTTAAAGGCTGGTGGTGAACCTATGGTGCAGGGTTTGCATGCTATCCTGGCTGCCACCTGGCAGTCTGGTATCATCCCCCTGGACCTGTCAAGCGGTCTGGTCATCCCTCTCTGGAAGTGGGAAGGTTCTTACTCACATCCTTCGACGACATATCAGAGATCAGCTGATGAACCACCAGGTGCTGCAGCAATCCGGGTTTATTCCACAGTAGACTGTATCCCAAATCATTGTAGAACACCATCTTGAGTTCGGTCACGGGTTGCTTGCAGCCTACACTGACCTGAAGAAAGCATTTAAAATGGCATATCACGAATAAACCTGAGGATTATTAGATTAAACGCACCCCTGTATGCTGGTATTGAAAATGCTGTGAAACATAATGGGGGCCTGTCTAACTTCAGGAATGAGGCAAGGATTAGATGTCTCCTTGACCAAGACCAATACCCAGAACTCTGAAGGCCTTCTTGAACCTGCTCAGTCGGTGTGCACTTGCAGCAAGGATACTGAAGTTACAGGGAGTTTTACATACATCGGTAGCGTAGTTCATAATAGGCCTGTCAGACGAGGAAGTCAGTAGATGGATTAGCCATTCTTTCGACGAGAGTACTTCGAGATGCCGGTACAGCCTATTTTACTCTATGGAAGAGAAACATGGATGCTTTTCTATGCCTTGGACTCTTGTCTTGATGCCTATTGCAACAGTCCTTCTGCCAGATCATATCGTACGGGTGGCCAACCTAGGCTACACAGGCATCTCGCTTACTTCGTTCAGGACGATCCTGCTCACCAGATTGTCTTTATTTAAAACAATCCCAGGTTGAGGAGACCTTTGGGACGACCTTGAAAGTCGTGGCTTTGACAAATTGATCAAAAGTGACGTTAGGAGCTAGAAATGGGCCGAGGCCCTGCCTTGTAGTTTGCCATGAAGGACCCTAATAGGTGGAAACGAAGAGTGCATGGGGATATGTGCCCTTGTTGGCGTTACCTCCGATTGTCCGATTGATAAATATAATTTGTGCGGTAGACAAACGAAATATTATTTTAGTCATTTCGGAGCTATGAAGAAATTACTTGCTGCTTATCAAAATGTTTACAAATTCGAATGTACTGCTCTGGCTTCTAACCCCTTTACGAACGCTGCCAAAGATATTTCTCTTAGGTGTTATTGATTCATTTGAGCGTGAAAGTATAATCTTATACCTTTTTCACATGCATTCATAAATATTTTTTTAAATACACCATAAGTGGCATGTAAACCTACTCTTCTGTTGTAAACCTTTTCTTAAATTGTGTTAATAGATGTAATTTGTACAGCTGGACGCGTTGTTTTACAAGTGGTAACATTACATGCTTATGCATGAACATTTAGGGCGCCTCTAATAATAACAATTTAGTATTACTAATAGTAACATTATAAGGTCTCAAATGGCTGAAAATACTTAGATATATATATCATATATATTATATATATAATATATATATATTTATATATATATATACATATATTGCGTGTGTGTGTGTGTGTGTGTGTGTGTGTGTGTGTGTGTGTGTGTGTGTGTGTGTGTGTGTGTGTGTGTGTGTGTGTGTGTGTGTGTGTGTGTGTGTGAAAATCATCCTGGATCTGTAAGTGGATCCAGATCAATACTATAATCTAACTAGTTGGTGCCCGGCCATGTGTTATCACAACCCGTCAATAACTTTTCATGTGATCTTGATGATTAACAGACAAGCTACACCCATGAAAGCAGCCTCTTGCAGAGATAAACTTATAAACACAAGGGAAATATGAATAAGCAAGGTTGATGTTGATACTTTTAAGAAAATAATTATGTAGGATCAATGCTAAATAAACAGGAAACAGGCAACACGTACAATTTTCAGCCTAAATCGGGTTCTTAATCTATTAACTGCCAGGCCGCGGCTACTAATCGATCCGTCCCAGCACGACCCCCTTGCAGCTAGTGATAACATTACCTCCCAGATTTCAGAGATAAAGATATGTGTGGCAGACGGGGAGTAACCCTCTATAAGGGTTTTGAGGATAGAGGGACAATAACCACAGAAGGATAGAGGGGCAATAACCACAGAAGAATTATAAGCCTAAGCGACCTATGGCCTATAGAAAAATAAAAGTCTTAAGGGCAATACTTTGACATTTCTCTTAACTTCTCAATAACAAATATTCTTTGAGAAATTCCTACTTTCCTTCCTCGGGGATATACCCCAGATCTTATTGCATGCATTTTTAATGCAAAGCAAGCAGGAAATGGCAGAACCCAATTTAAATAAAAACTAAGAGGAAATCTGAAATGGGGCAAATGAATAACGTAATGGAGAAGGATCGTGGAACTTAAACATCGAGAATAGTGACTCATAGTTCTTGACGTTGGTGACTTGATGGCCGTAGCCCTTAAACACCAAGAATAATGCCCCTTAGTTCCTGAGGCTGCAGGCAGAGGCACGAGGCGGAGGCCGCGGCGCCGGAGAGGAAGCGACGTCATCAAAGAGCCTCTGGACGGGCGGAGGAGGGTCTGTGACGTCCGACGCTTGAATTTTACTAAATGTAGGTGATATCAAAGAGCATCGTGGTTCGAGGATATAATGAGTAGATATCGGGATGCTTTTTCGTTTATTTTAAATGCAAAATGGCAGGTGACGATGAGTATATCTAATGACATGAAGAGTCAGCATTACATGGCAGGAATGAGTGATTAACGCCAAGGGAGGGATGCGAGCAGTGTCTATATCAGTTAATTAATATTTATTCACCAAATCTTCCCGAAAACGTAGGTTACATACACAGGTAGGGCATATATATCGTCTAACCGCAGTGTCTTATAATGTATTGATTATAATAATTCCCTGTGTGGTAAGTTCATGATACATGTTCTGTCCACTGTTGGTTTGGTTTTGTTTTTTTTGTTAGTATTGTGACATTGTTATTATATTATCATTATTGACAATTATGGTAATCAAAATGAAAAATTTTCTTTACAAAAGATCAGAGTAGGATAATATATGAGATCAGTTAGGCCTAGTAATTGATTCTTTCCAGTCCTGAGAACCCTTAATGTATGTGCACATAGTTCTCAGGATGGAGGTTTGGAGAATGAGTCAGAGGCAGCATGCAATTTTGTCACATAGTTTTTAATATCTCATATTGCAGAAAAGTTACCTTGCCATGATTTGATCTACCCCAACATGGGGAAATTTTGTATTGATTATTGTTTGAAAAAGGCTGTTTGTCATAGTTTTCTTCAATAGAATTATTGAGTTTTGTATTTGTGTTAATAATTCCTGAAAATAGGACTGTATTTTCCAGGGACTAGGTCCCACAGTTATTCTCACCCAGCTTTTTCGACTTTCAATCTACAAGCTCTGTTGGTATTTGTTGCCAAGAGCGACACCTTCCAGAGATGAGGTCCCAAAACCAGGCTGTCATTCAAACCTAAAATTCCAAACCTAACCTTTCCTACCTTCTATTTATTCCCAAGACAGGAGTCAAGCCCCCCTGTGCTCCCCCTTTATTAGCATTTTTTTTTTTAAAGTGCCAATAAAGAACTCTGGCTGTTTGAGGGTATTGTGGACTTAGTCTCTGAGGCGTGATATGTAGTGGTTATTTCGCGGTAAATATGAGGTCGCTTCAACTGTACCAGTGTTGTTTATTACTCTATTTTTTATGCTTTATATGATGGCAATGTCCATTTTCCTCCATCTCTGTGTATCACTCTCGGTAACATTAACCGCTCTGTCTTTCCAGAATATGTATGATTGAGATCTTTAACTCATTTGCTGGAGTAACAAAGGCACAGAGTTCACTTGAGTCACTGTTGTTGGACCTTAGTTCTTTATGTCTGTATGTTCCTTGTTTCAAGATTTAACAAGATTTACCTTTCAGGATTTCACTTTCAGAATTTCACACTATATATATTTGGTGGACTTGAGAAACACTCTAAAGGTCCCTACAACTGTACCAACAAATTGAAAATGTCTTGAAACTTTATGAACCTTGATTTAAATGTAATGAATACATCACTTATTGCATGTGGCTATATTTCATATATAAAAATAACTAGGGAGAATGTTGATACTATAACACTTAACTGTATATATTCATTTTTTTTTAACATGTCTTTATAGATCATGAGTGGGCCAGGACTCAGAGCGTTGGTGCTAGGAGGCTCAGGGGAGATCGGCAGGCAGCTGGTGCAGGAACTCATCAACAGCCCTGGCTTTTCCCATGTCACTCTTATTACAAGAAGGGAGTTAGATGTTCAGAATGAAAAAGTAGAACAAAAATTAGTGGATTTTGAAAATCTTGACAACCACATAGATGCCTTTAAAGATGTACAGGTATGTCTTTCAGTTTGTCTCTACATGCCTCTGATTATGTAATAGACTGTCTCTTGTGTTATCTTGAGATTTATTTATGTTTATTGACATTTATATCATATTCATATTATGATTTATTTGCTACATTTATTTTTTATGTTAGAAAATTAATAAATTTATATACTGCTAAGTATAGTGATTGTTTCTAATTCTTTAGTTCCATATTCAGTTTTTTTCCTATTGCTCAAAGGGACTGCTGTGAAGGTATTTGCCAGGTTATCATTTATTCTTTGTTGGAACTTAAAAACTATCCATACATATATAACAGTATGTTGATTCCCTCTGCCTATATTTTACATTTGTTTAGCTTGTTCTCTCTCTCTCTCTTGTGATACCCTAGGGTAAGAGAGAAAGGTTTCTTTGTGACTTGATGCTTGCTTTTAAGTAAAGATAAGGAAAAAAAAAATACCTTTGTTAATCAGATAATCAAATGACACCAAGTGAAAATGGATGGTGGAAGGAGATGGGGCAATATATAAATGTATAGATATGTGTGTATATGTATATATATATGTGTGTATGTGTGTGTGTGTGTGTGTGTGTGTGTGTGTGTGTGTGTGTGTGTGTGTGTGTGTGTGTGTGTGTGTGTGTGTGTGTGTGTGTGTGTGTCTATATATATATATATATATATATATATATATATATATATATATATATATATATTATGTATATATGTATGTGTATATATGTGTGTGTATATATATATATATATATATATATATATATATATATATAAATATATATGTATGTATATATATATGTATATATATGTGTATATATATCATGTATATATATGTGTATATATATCATATATATATATGTATATATATAAATATATATATGCATATTTGTATGTGTATATATATATATATATATATATATATATATATATATATATATATATACATGTGTGTGTGTGTGTGTCTGTGTCTGTGTCTGTGTCTGTGTGTGTGTGTGTGTGTGTGTGTGTGTGTGTGTGTGTGTGTGTTTATTTATTTATCTGTTTGTTTGTTTGTTTGTTTGTTTGTTTATTTATTTATTTAATTGTTTGTTTATTTATTTATATATATATATATATATATATATATATATATATATATATATATATATATATATATATGTATCAAGAGAGAGAGATAATTTGAATGTTACTACTTTTAATACTTATTACATTTTTTTATCACTGTGATATTAGCTTTATGTTATGACATACCTCTTCCTTGTAATCTGAGTTTCCACTGTTAAGCATTGGTTCTAGGAGTGTTGGTGCCAAAGTCAAAGTTGCTACATATCTTTGCATTGATGATAAAAACAAAACAGATCATGCAGCTGCAATTCCTTCTACCTTACCTAATATAATCCTAAACCAAACCTAGCCAGGTGAGATTTCTTCCCAGAACCAAATGTAAAGTATGTCACGTGGATTACGGCTTGCTTAAGATGCCTGTCACTGAGATATGTGGCGACCTAGATTCCATAACCCACACTCCAGTAACTTCCTGCCACCTAAACATCTGCTCTCCCCCTTGTATAGATAGAAATATAGAAATTCAGAAGCCAGGTCCTGTACCTATAGCTATTAACATTTATATTCGGATGTAAGGAAAATCATTTTTGCTGTTTATGATGTTTTTAGGAATTGGTCTGTATTTTTTACTTTTCACTGATGTAACTTTTGTATATTCACTCAGAAGTGAAGGTTCTTTTCCCATTGTGGATAAAAGGGTTCCAGAAGCGAGAATATATCTATATATTTGCAACTCATTTCCCAAGCAGATAAATAACCCAGGGTCAGTATGGGAAGAAGTTAGGTTAGAAAGAGAACAAAGAAATGGATTGCAAAGGTTCATAAGTAGAAAATATTTAGGGTAACTGTGTTACAAAATAATTTAATAGCATTGTAAGGATAAGTAAAAGGTATCTGATAATGTTCTATGTAAGCTAATTGCAGGTGTAATAGTATGAATGTAATGAATTAAAAGAAAGATTTCATATTTTAAAACCTTAAGAATCATTTAGGTTATGTGCATGTTAAATTATATTATTGATATCCATCAGGTTGCCTACAGCTGCTTAGGAACCACAAGAGGCAAGGCTGGTGCTAAGGGTTTTGTGCGAGTGGACAGAGACTATGTCTTCAGTGCTGCAAAGCTGTTGAAGGACAGTGGATGCTCACACTTCCATCTGGTGTCCTCGACGGGAGCCAATAAAAATTCCCATTTCCTTTATCAAAAAACAAAAGGTAAAATTCATGGAAGCTTTTTATCTTAGGTTGAGATTTTTGTATCAACCCCTTGGATCTGGATGATTCACTACCTGCATGTGGCCCAAAATACAGGCATTAGGCTTATTTGAGTGGCAACTCTGTTGACTGTGCGGTTTATAGGCTGGGTGCACACAAACACCTATGTATGGTGACAAGACTCCATGCTTTCCCTTTGCAATATTATTTTCTCTTTTTCTGCATAAGCATATTTAGCTTTTTTGCCATTTCCATATGTCTGCATTTGTCATTTGATTTGCTCAATCCAGATGGTAATAGACTTTTCCTTGCACAGGTTCTATATCACATCTCTTGGTAGTCCATAGTAGTCCATTACAATAATGTTATCAATGAGTAACATTTAAAATAAAAATTTGTATTGTTCAATTTTCTGTAATACAACCTGCAGTGCCAGTCACAGCAGGCAGGAATAGGATCCTGAACATGGAAATAGTGTCCTCCCTGGAACCAGTGCTCTTTCAGTCATGGCTCACAGATGGTATATTCCATACTCATTTATAAATGGAAGTAATGCAAAAGCCTTTTCCTAAATGCCCACTGAATTTAATCACCTTCCAAGAGCTTTGTGCACTTTTAGCAATTCATTCCCATCATCCTGGCCTTCCGCTGAAATTCTCACAATGGCAGGATCCCATCACCCCAGCCCACAGCTAAATTTTCCCATAATAGCATGTTCACCTCACACGCTCCTGAAGCCAATTTTTTTTTTCATGACATAGTGGTCATGTCATTCAGATCCTAGGGTTAAAAGGAACAGCATGTTTTCATAGAAGTAGAAATAGATATAGAAATAAAAAAGTAAACTTATGCCAGTGTGTGATTTCAATCACAAATTATATGATAATTGCAATTTTGTATGCATTTAACAAAAGTAGGTGTGTAGTGATAGTGTTACAAATTTTGTCGATGATTAAATGGAATACATAATTGCTAAGTTACATTACATATAATTTTGAAATACACATTGAGGTATGAAATATTGTAAAATTAGAAATTGCTTTTTGAAATTATAAGGTTAGGTAATTTTTGTTATAGAACTTTTGTATTTAAAATTTATTGTATCTTTGACCTAAAGTTATTTCTTTTCGTGCCTGATAATTATATTCAGTCCTTAGTTTACATAATTTGATGAGCTCTTTGAATCCTTAGAATTTTATGATTATGATTAGCTAGCCAATAAAGTTGAATCTGGTCAAACCAACTTACCTGTGCTTGAATCATGAATTGTAAATTAATATCTCATACTGTATATTGGATCTCAGATATTTTTTGTAGATATTATAAGATACCAAATAATGTGTAATTAACATCCTATATTCTTTCTGCTGTTTATACACTTTTTGGAATTGAGAATTTTCTAGATATTTGCACATATTTATGCTGTTATGTAATTGATTACAAGGTATTCTTAGTTTGGATGTAAGGCATATTATTGTTAAGCAAAACACTGACATTAGCAACTTGTAAATTTATCATTTACCCATTGCCATCAGAGATGGCATGTTATGCCCATTGTGAGTTTAGTTTATTAATTGTCTTTACACATAGATGGCTCTACAAGTACATAGTCACAAAGGAGTCAATTATTAGTACTACCTATCTCACTAGTTTGCCCTTTTTCTTGATTTTTTGGACATATTCTCTCTTAGCTTATATTGCTATTAGTAATAATAATAACATTATGAAATTTGTGATATCTGTAATGATAATAGCATCAGTCTCAATAGCATTATTAAAACAACATTTTTCCTGAAAACTCAAGGAAAGGTGGAATCAGGAGAGGTCACATGATCTACTAATTGATTCGTGGTTGAGCACTTGTGGAGCCATCTGTGTAAAGAGACATTTTACAAAAGATAATTAAAGTGAACATTATATCATTACATCATGGTGCAAAACATCTATAAACTTATGAAAAATTGTACTCTGTGAGAAGATATGAATGCTTTTATTTATTTATTATATTTCCCATTGCAGGTGAAGTAGAGAACATGGTTACAGAGCTTAATTTTCCACGTCTCTCCATCTACCGCCCATCTATTCTCCTTTGCGATAGACAGGAATCACGTCCCATGGAGAAGATTGCACAGGTATGAAAGGAAAGCCCTGAGCTTGGAGATACAAAGTAGGTCTTGCCTCTTATAGATCCCCTACATTTCACTGTACTAGCAGTGCGTGGACTCACATTTTTTTACTCCTTAGTTGATGACTTTATTATATATACAAAATAATCATATTACATGACTGACAAGAAGCTGTCAGTCATGTGTCATTATTATAGGCAAGGCAGTTAATGTACACTATTGTGCAGTATAGCAGCAGTATGACAAACCTTGGTTGTTGTAGCCACCCTGAAATTATTTTGGATTTTCACTTGACTCTTGCTGAATAAGAGATTATTATTATTATTGTTATTATTATTATTATTATTATTATTATTATTATTATTATTATTATTATTATGGTAAGCCATACAAAGAACTACACTGAAAAATTCAAGAATTATGCTACCAAAAGCACGTCAAAACACAGCTATGAAAAAAAAAAAAAATCATCTCCCATTTAAGTAGTAAATACTTACTAGCCAAGCTTTTAAATTTATCTAGAATCGGAGAAATTATGATCTCTCAAGACAATATATTCCAAAGCCTACAAAAAGCAGTAAAAAAGCATCTAGAAAACATAGAAGTAGACAGTTGACTTGTATCAAATGTAGGGAAGATGTGAATTAACAGTTACAAGCTTGTATAAGACTGAAAGAGCCCCAATATCCCTACAATGCCCAACGTCCAGATTTAAGTCAGACAGGAGAACTTTAATGGAATTAAAGAATAATCAAGCAGTCATAAGTGTGACACTACAACAGATAACCACACAGGAGAACAATACTCAAAATGAAGCACAATAAAAGAAGAGAAGCATCTATGAGTAATGTCGTCATCTTCATAAATCTTCTTGCACTTGCAAATGATGCCTAATCTAGATGAAACTGCCATGGCCATATTCATAATCTGCAATTCAAGTGCAAGCTTTGAATCAAGGGTTATACCTAAGAGCTTTAGAGTATCCACTGAAGTGATGAAGAGTCCATTAATCAGCAGACTTGGATGCTGAGGCAACGGTGTTCTAGACCAACTCACAATCATTTCCTTGGACTTGGTAGGATTTAATTTCATGCCCTACTGAGAGCACCATGTCCTTTATAAAGTCTGTGAAGTATGTGTAGGATTTTTCTTCTTCCTCTTCTTCTTCTTCTTCTTCTTCTTCTTCTTCTTCTTCTCCTCCTCTTTTCTCTCCACCACATGAGGCAATATACTTTAGGTTCACTTTCATTGTGTGTGTATATGTATTGTACTATCATTCTTGAAGTTTAGGGAATTTGGATTTCTATCAAACTAGGCAATTTTTTAAAACTTTCAAGTTCATTTATGAATGTTATTTATTTAAATTTAACAAAAAACAAGTAAATTCTGCAGTTAGCAGTGTCTTTAACATCCTTTCCACAAAGTTTTCTATAAAAAAAAAAAAAAAAAAAAAAAAAAATTGCATCTTTTTTTTTAAATATCAACAATTCTTTAATTTGTTTGATTTTCATAGATATGTAAAATCACATTTCACTTTCAGTTCAGAAATAAATATAGTTAGATAAAAATAACATCCACAGTAGTAGACTTCAAGGTTAAACAACCTGTAATTTTTCCGCTACAGATTGTTGTCCGTGGCTTTGACTGGCGAAACAAGATCAGCATTGGCACAGACACAGTTGCCAGTGCAATGGTGGCCAATACTCTGGAGCAGCAGACGTCAGAAAAGGCAGAAGAGACTAAGGTTGAGATCTTGGAAAATTCAGATATCCTTAGACTTGGAATTGACTAGGATCACCTTTACATGGCCTCAATGTTTGCATTTAGGGATTTTAGTGATTGTGTTAAACATAAAGAGATAAATATGTTAGGGATTCGTGTTTCTAAATTTTGTATGTAGGATGTTCCAGTCTGGATGTCTAATATTTAGGAATCACAGTAGAGATAATGGTTATGTACATGAAAGCTGTTATTTAGCCACTTAAAGTTTAAACACAGAGTTTTACAATTCAGTCACACAGATATGCAGAAATATGCCTGAATTTCATTAGAGACCACATAATTACAGTTTTGGTTTTAGGAATTGTTACATTATTGTTGTTATTTACTTTTCTCTTTTTATGGCAGTGGTTGAAGTATGCTTTAATGTGTGTCATTTTGTATATAAATAAGCATCATATTTATTACTACAGATATGCATTTAACCCACTGACACTGGAATGACATATACATGCCATCTGTGATTTCAGTTTATTAATTTCCTTTACACAGATAGCTCCACAAGGGCTTAGTCACCAACGAGTAATTTTCTAGGCCTACCTGATCTCAGCTCTTTACCCTATAAGAGGATTTTTTACATGAAATTTGTATTTATTTATGATAATGATAATAATAGTATAAGAAAAATAAAACAGATCCCAATAATTCAAGCAATGTGTTTAACAGGTAAGGTCAAGTAGGCCTAGTAACTGACTTCTTGGTGACTAAGCGCTTCCGAATTCATCCTCGTGTAAACAGAATAGACAAAACAGAACTACAGCGGACGGTGCACATACCCAGCACCAGTGGGGAAAAAACAGATTCTTTTACCAAATTAGATACATTTTCTGTTTATGGGTGTTGTGATTTTTATTACTTAATATTTAATATAGTTGAAGTTGGTATTCACCTTAAATTCAATAATTTCCTTTATAATTTTAAATGAATTTCATAGTGAAAAGTTTACTGATTATTTCTATTTAATTTCTTGCAGTTAGGAAATACATTTAATGGTCATTCATGGAAAGTATAACTTATATCAGCCTTAAATGAAATACTGAGTAGTTGTCATTATTGCTTGATATGTGATCTGTGGACCAACCCACTTACTCTAATTTTAAGCTTAGTTTAGATGAATGAAAAGTTCTTTTGTAGGCAAGGGGAAGAAATGATATTGCCTTACTTATTAGTGAGAAGTATCATAGCAATAGAGTGACAGTTGGTGCTCAGATGGAGTTCAGGTTTTAAACCTTTTTGTAAATTACCAACCGGTGAATTTCATGATGTTGTAACATGATGGCCTTTTATTATGAAAATTGCCTATATTTAAAGACTAAATGCCTTAATATTCAGTAATATTATTGAAAAGGAAGAGCATGAATCATGACTAGATGTTTTTAGACACATGCTTTTACCACACTTTTGGATGTGATATCTGTGAGGTTTTGTATGTTGGTATCACATCATTATGCATGTAACTTGTTTGAAACTTGAAGAATTTGGTGACACTTTTACTTGAAATAAGTAGGAAATAGTCAGAAGGCTACTGCAGAAAAATATTTCAGAAAATGGACTGCAGGTTTTGGAAATAGTGTTACAGCAGGATAATGACTAATAATTATGCAAGATTGTTTTTTCATGCAACAATTTGCAATTTTCTCTGTATTTTCCCACTAGCATTTGAATGTTTGAAAAATAAGTTTGTTGTGATATCTGTCTTAAGCAGAATAGTCATATTTCTTGAGATTTCTGTTTTAGGCAAATTGGTTAGATTGGAACGTGCCTGTATCTACTCTCAAAGTAGCAGAGATGCTCCTAATTCCACAGAAGTTGTATTGCAGGTTTCCAGATCTCATTTAAGTCCTAGGTGAACTTTCACAGAGATTTAACCTATTTATATTTTTAACCAGCATTATCTGGCTCCATTTTAGAAGTTTGTCAGTTTTTACCTGCTTGGTGCTTAAGCGAGTTGTATTACCTTCCCCCCCTCTCTCTCCCTCTCCCTCCCTTTCACCCACTATCTCACACACTCCCTCTCCCTCTCTCTCCCTCCCTCTTGTATGAATTGGCTGTATTTCAAGAAAAAAATAATGATTTAAAAGGTTATTATCATGAACATACAGTTTCCCGTAACATCAGGGACCTCAGTACAAGGATTCCTAAAAACTGATGTTAACAATGGGCAAAGTCTGAAAATCAGGCAGTCCCATTGATCCAAGTTTGTGTGTATTATAGAGTGCAACCATGGTAATTAACAGTGGCACATTACACCCATTATTGTTTTGAATTTCTGAGGCTGCAGTTGTCAACCTGTTTAACTAGATTTAAACCATTCTAATTCTGTTATTGTTAAATTATTGTTATTCTTATTACAGCACTGTATTTCCGAGTGAGTGACAAAGCAACTGGCCTGGTTTGTGTTTGGGTTGTGTACATGCCTCATGCTGAGAGTTGGTTACAAATTGCATGTAGTAGGGAAGCCTTTCTTCACACCAGATACAGAAAACAGATAATTTCTACAATTTGTAAATATTAACATTGTGTATTTTCCTTTTTTCATTTACAATTCACTCTGTTATGTTGAGACGAGACTGTACTGACCATGTCTATGCTTCAAGATTTTCTAAAATATTTAGAGTATATAAAGTTTGGATTTGTATGTAAAACTCTTTAATGTACTTTTTCCTGTTTCACAGTTCTCCCTTCCATTTATATTTTTTTTCTTTTTTAAACAAGGCTTTGAGATCAGACTCAGGGAATTAAGAACTGTGAAAGTTACAGGTTGTATTACTGTTATCAATGTGTTATGTAATGATTATTATTGTGGAAATTTTTGGTGCTATAGTGAATTGGTTGCTAAGTTAGTGTTTATTGGCTTTATTTATTTAAACCTGAAATAAGTCACACAACATTTATCTTGCATATAGAAGCAGCTGTATTTTATGTGTATCCATTTACAGACTTGAATGAGAGTAAATTCAAAAGATGATTTTTTATGTCACTACCCTACCACCTGTAGAAATAATCTATGAAAAACTTTGAAGAGCAAGACTGTTACCTGAGTGGAAGCCCTCAATATCCTTTGGCTGTGGCAGGTCCTGAACCCACATGTTTGGAGACCCTTAGGTTGCCCCAGCAGCATGCATTATATCTAAATAGGAGCCCCAAGGAATGATGATGGTATTAACTTTGTAAAAACTAAATATATATAAAAATAAATTTATGATATTAATAAGAAAAAGGAGTAACAAAGGCAATCGGTGATCCTAACTACAGAGTAGTAATTATTCTTATAATTTCAGTCCTTGATGCTTCACTATCAAATTCTAATTTTACTTTTAACCCATTGCCACCAGGGAAAATTAATAAAAAATGGGGAAAATGCTGTGCTGATTTTTTATATTTTTTGTGAAGTGTCTCTACACATAGATGGTTCTGCTTTACCTGATTTCACCTTTCCTTGAATTGGCGGGAAAATGTATTTTTTACTAGTGCTGTGAATATCGATGGTGTTATTTTCATTATAAACATTATAATTACTATAATGTTATAAACATAAGTAATAGCAAAATAAGATAATGTAAAATATTTTCGTAAATCAAAGAAAAGGGTAAACGGGGGAGACAGGCAGTACTCATAATTGGCTCATTGGTGACTTAGTACAAGTGTAACAATCTATGTGTAAAAACAATTAAATAAGTAAACTCATTGGGCATGGCACGGACACGTGACATACCTGTCGTGAATAGGTTTAGGCACACTACTCAAACATACCATCATACTAACAGTAAGATAATAAACCACAAGCTGCCGGGGAAAATGCTGTGCTCATTTTTTATTTTTTTGTGAAATGTCTCAGCACAGTGCTTAGCCACAAAAGAGTCAATTAGTAGACCTTGTGACCTTACAAAATTTCACCTTTCCTTGAATTGGCAGGAAACACATTTTTTTACTAATGTTATGAATATCGATGGTGTTACTTTTATTATATTATTAATGTTATAAACAATAGTAACAGCCAAATAATATAACGTAAAATATTTTTGTAAATCATTGAAAAGGGTAAATGGGCGAGACAGGCAATACACGTAACTGGATCATTGGTGACTTAGTACAAGAGTAGCCATCTATGTGTAAAAACAATTAAACAAGTAACTCACAGTGGGCATGGCATGTACATACATCCCATACCCATCAGAATTGAGTTAATTATACATTATTGTTTGCATAATGAAATTAAAGAAAGAAGTAAAGAAAATTTAAAAGTAACTGAGATTGGCCAAAAACAGATACACAAACAGGGATGATGGTTACTTTATAGGCCTATCAGATCACATTACTATTCAGTGCCCGCCCCCAATCCCTTGCTCATTGTTGCTGTGGAGGTGCTTAGGAGGCAGAAACGGACGCCAAATGTAGGGATCAACCCTAGCTTGGACCTTAGCCCTAGCCTCAACTAAATTTGCAAGGTCTTTCTTCTCCTTTCCTTTTCCTTCCCTTCGTCATCTCTTCTACTGTCCACTTAACTTAATCATTAATTCATTTTTACCCTTTTTGCATATTCCTGTGTGACATTTGATGTCTGGCATATTTGTTTGTTTTGACCATTGACCATTCAAGAAATCCACAGACATCGCCTTCTGCCCCACCCTATTACTATATTTTGAATACTCCATTGAGCTTAGATGTTGTCACAGCAGAATATTTTCAATAAATAAATAAAAAAATACTATTCAGTCAAGCACATTTGTATCCCCAGAACAGAGCAAATGTACTACTGGTGGTACATATACCATAAATTGTGACCATGTCTTCTAGGGTGAGCAGTAGGTCCCTCTGAGAGGAAACTTAAAAATACTAAATTCAAGTTGTATCTTGTAAGACAGTGACTTGTATACTGTAAAATTGTGTGTGTGTGTGTGTGTGGGTGTGTGTGTGTGTGTGTGGGTGTGGGTGTGGGTGTGGGTGTGGGTGTGGGTGGGTGGGTGGGTGGGTGGGTGGGTGGGTGGGTGGGTGGGTGGGTGGGTGGGTGGGTGGGTGGGTGGGTGGGTGGGTGGGTGGGTGGGTGGGTGGGTGGGTGGGTGGGTGGGTGGGTGGGTGGGTGGGTGGGTGGGTGGGTGGGTGGGTGGGTGGTTGTGGGTGTGTGTGTGTGTGTGTGTGTGTGTGTGTGTGTGTGTGTGTGTGTGTGTGTGTGTGTGTGTGCGTGCTTGTGTATATATACCCCCAATCCCTTGCTGCTGTTGCCATGGGGAGACCTAGGAGACAGAGACTGGGACCCAGTGTTAGGGTTCACCCTTACCTTGGGCCTCAGCCCTCGACTCAACTAATTTTGCAAGTTTTTCTTCTTCCCTTTCCATTTCCTTCTCTTCTCTAACCCTTTCTACTATACACTTCCTAAAGTGTGTGAGCCATATTGAAAGGATGAAAGGATGACTTTGTGCCAGTCATGAAGGGCAGAGGGTAGCCATGGACACTTTTAGTTGTCTAGCCCTCACACCTCAAGCCTGGCGTATATTGGGGAGAAAAACAGTCCACCTCTTAGGGCCCTAAGGGGTGGACTGTTTCTCTTCCCAACTCTAGGCTTACCATGGCCAGTATTGAAGATTTTGTACCCCTATTAGGGGCAATGAGGCTTGCCCCTTTATCAACTAGTCACACTGACTTTAATACTTGTGGTTCCCAGATCCCAGACTCTCCATTGACCATGACTCTGAACACTGCTACTTCTACTCCTCCTCAGCACCTACTATCACCTCAGTCCAGTCCAAATCATCCATTCAGGTCATTACTTAACCTCCAGGTAACATTCCTCCTCCCCCAACATCCTCTACTTCATCTCCTCCACCCCAACAGCTTTTTTTTTTATCTACTACCCCCTTCTCCCTTATTACTACTCTGCAGCCTTATTGTCCACCTCTCTCAACACTACTATCTCTTCCACATGTCCCCATCTATCTACAAACCTCTTTGATCCCAGTCAAATGGGATCAATTTTCATGATCCCTTCTATGGCCCCTTACTCTGACAACACTTCTTCCAGCAATGCCTCCAAAAACAAGTAGGCAAAGTTTCCTTCAGCAGCTGCCCCCGATTGTTCCTGCCATGTCACAGTAACATCCAATCCCAAGCTAAAGCACTATCAATTCTGACTGACTTCCCTGGCAAACCCATCCCTCCCTGGAATTGTCTCAATCTCCCCAAGAAACTGCCTTGTCTCCAACAAGGATTGGTCTGATTGTAGAGAAGACTTACTTGCCTCATAGACTATTCCCTCTAGAGGCCACTAAAAGTCCTTCACTAATATTGATAAGATTACTTTCCATAGACATGACCACCTTTTGATGTTTATATTGGTGGAGAATGCCTGTCGTAACAACCTGCCCCATGAATTGTGTCAGAATTTTTGGCATCTAGGACACCCTGCCATACACTGCTGCTCCACTGCCCAATGCCCTCTAATTGCCCTACCTCGTCATGATTGATCAAACTGCTCTGCACAATCACACACATTTGTCAACTATGGTGGATCCAATGATGTATATTATACATTATGGGAGCCACCACAATTGGCACAGTGCTTGATTGTGCAAAGCAGTTTGAATGGTCATGATCAGGTTGGGCACAAAGAGGGCCATATAAACCTCATGGTGTTCATTTCTACAGCAGGTAATCTTATTAATAGTGTTGGGGCACATATGGTGGCCACTGGGGGGATTAATGTAGTACAGTACTGATACTACAACATAGTCAGTGAGGTAGAGTACAACATAGTCAGTGAGGTAGAGAAGTAAGTAATTTTCACTGTCTGACCTATCCTTATAGACTGGAAACAGTTGCCAGTTATGTCAGTAAGGGTATATAATGCATGAGCTTGGGACTTGGATATAACTATGACAAGGCTACAACAACAATGATCAAGTGAGGAATGTAGTATACATATATAATTTTACCTATTATATTTCCAAATTTGGGACAACTGTATTTATATTGCTATGTAAATTATTCATAAGTTTCTGTGACCTGCTAGTACTCTGTTGTGGAGGTGGATGGTTAATGGTTAAAAGCAAAATAAATGTGCTAGACATCTAAGGTCATGTAGCACTATAGTTAATGTTAGTGAAGGGTGGTTGGGTTAGTGATTAGTTGTTAAAGCTGGGTTAAGGAATTGGTGAGTGAATGGGTAAGGGTCGGATGAGGTAATGTAAAGGGTTAGATTAAGTGAAGGATATATATGCGTTTGAGGAAGGAAAACAGGTTGTCAAAGCAGAAAGTGTGAGATTCTGTAAGGATGTCTGATAAGTTGGGATGTCTATTAGGTGGGAGAAAGTAGAGGTACGGGCTGCTTCAAAACGTGGGCATGACAATAGAATATGTGGGACTGAAAGAGGAACATTACATAAGGGACATAGGGGTGGATTGGAGTGTGACATCAGATAGGATTGTGTTAGACGGGTGTGGCCAATGCGTAAGCGGGCGAGAGCTGTCTCCCAACGTCTGTTCCGATGGAATGGAGCTGACCAGGAGATTGACAGTTTTACAGTATGTAATTTATTAGTGTGGAGACTTGACCAAAAAGATTGCCATTGATTATATAAGAAGGTATTAAAGTGTGGGTAATAATCCGTGGCAGGGATATGTGAGAAACATGGTTGGTTTGATGTGGACATAGCAGCGTAGCGTGCTAGAGTATCTGCCGGTTCATTGCCGGGGATTCCAACATGGCTGGGTACCCAGCAAAATTTGATTGTTTTATGACGTGTGGACAGGTAGAACAACCAGTTCTGGATCTTACAAACAAGGGGGTTGGTCGTGTGTATTGACTTTATGAGAGTTAATGAGTTACGGGAGTCAGTAAAAATTGTATAAGAGGAAGAGGGGAGTGAGTATATGTGTTTTAAGGCAAAAAGGAGTGCATACAGTTCTGTAGTAAGGACACTAGATTCAGGAGGGAGGGGGTATTTGAAAGTACAAGTTGGGAAGATTACTGCAAAACCAGCACCGGAGGTGGTTTTGGAGCCGTCAGTGTAGACGTGAATACTGCAGGAATGAGTGGAGGCATAGTCATGGAAATGGGTGAGAAGGACAGTAGGAGGAATATTTGATTTTGGTGGGTCAAGGAAGACAGAGGAGCAAATATGGGGGCAAGGTATAAGCCATGGAGGGACTGAATGGACAGAGAACAGGAGGGGTTCGGAGATGGGGAAAAGGGGAATGAGAGAGGAGGGTATTCATGCGAGTGGAGAAATGTGGAGGTGGAATTTCTCACACTAAGGCCCCCTTCCCCTTTGACCTGCCACTGAATATTAGTTTACCTTAAAAGCACACTTCTATATTTACCCACTACTTTTTATGTCAATTTCTTAATCAATCCAAGTATATCTACACTTATTCCTCTGTAGGAAGGTAGAGGGATAAGTAATGAAAGTTAAAAAAAAGTTTGATGAGCAATTTGTGTTCCCAGTATAGGCAATGAATAAGGATTAAATATTCAAAGACAATCCGATACTTTAAACTTTTATGAAATTCTCAATAATGAAGAGATCTCCAGTTGCAGTCAGTATGAACAGAACCCCCTTCTTATTGCTCATACAAGAAGTAGGCTTATCTGAACACTGAGGCCTATAGTTTTGATTATCCATTTCACCGAGGTTTTTTTTTTGTTTGAAAATTTTCTACCACAACAACATATAACATCATTAGCGGTGTATTCATAATATAGGGATAGGGTAGAGATTGGGGGCAAAGCACCCGGGGAAAGGAACAAGAATGTAGATTCAAGAATGGTTAATGGCTAAAACAAAGGCCAGACATCAAAGCTCATATAGCATTATAAATTATTGTGGCAAAAAGGGTAAGTCTGAGGTAATGATTAGGATAAGGGATAGAGGAAGGGGTTGAAGAAGAGAATGCAAAATTAGTTGTGGCGAGGGTTGAGGTCCAAGGTCGGAGTGATCCCCTACATTGTGCCTCAGTCTCCATCTCCTCAGCACCCCCACGACAACAACGAGCAAGGGACTGGGGGGGGTATGAAAAGCTAAGGCTAAGGAAGTAACTATCAAGATGATTTTTTTTTAACAGTCATATACAAACAATCTCAGCAAGCAGTATTTCCAAGCATCTTATTTTCCTGTCTGCATATTATTTAAAACCTATATGCAAATATAAAATACATTACAGCATACACTTTTTCCACTATCAATATATTTTTCAGTAACACAAACTTTTAACAAAGGTTAATAATGATGCTTTGCTCACTCTACTACTGTGCAAGCATTCTGTCCAATTTTGTAAATTCTCTATTTGCTTAAGATGACAGACTCTTGGGTAATATACATACATACATGCATACATGCATACATACATACATACATACATACATATATATATATATACACACACACACACACACACACATTTTTTTTCTTTTCTGTAAATGCTCTTTCAGTCTAGTTAACTTCCATAAAAACAAAAAATCAAATATAAGTCAGATATGGAAACTTACATTCCAAGTGTAAACATTTTCTTACCAATCTTTATTACATTAGTAAGGAACATCTAAAAACCCTCAATGGGTTTTGAAATTCCTTTATTTCATATTACACATATAAGGGAAATAAAACAAGTAATCTAATATTTAGAGTAAAAGTATTCAATAGAGGATCTTTTACACAAAATTTCTGAAGTGATTCTCAATAAGTACAGTGCTTTTGAACTATCACCCACTGTAAAAGCGACAATTCAGTCAAACTTATATCCAAATCACAAGGGGGGGAAAGAATTTACGTATTTTCAGAGACATTTTCTGCAATTTTCCACAAGTGTTGTTTTAATAATTGCCAAATAATTACAACACCTGGGAATAATTAGTTGAGATTAATGATGATTTTTATAAAGAACATAAAACCTGCGCCAGCCCTCTAAGCCACACCCATGGACTGCTTGAGCTTGATCATTTCTCTCAAGTTATTTTGACTCTCTGACATACTGCGCTCCAAGTATTCCTTGTTTGCCTGTTGAAAGGAAGTTAAAACAGTATTACTTATATGGTATAAATAGAATATAAAAGATAAACAATTATTTAGCTTAATACACATACTGATAGGTAAGACAGTTAAAGTAACAATTCTGAACAAACCATAAATATCTACTTTCAAATAGAGTAGTAATTTGAGATGGAATCCTGGGACAAAATGCAAAACAAAACTTTTATATTGAATTTTAAGAATTAAACTTTTAATAAAGTAACACACCTGTAAGCTGGTAATTTTCTCATTACACTTTTCAACCTTAGCTTTCAAATTTTCTCGAATCTGTGGGATATCTGTCAAAAGAAACATTCTACCCACACTATCGTAAACTCTTGTGCTATCTCCCAGACTCTGAAAGGAAAATAAAAATTGTAATTAAACTACAACAGAAAATCGCACATTACATTTATGGAACGCATGGCAAATCACAATGAAAAATATGTCCCAGACTAATGGAACAAATGCTTTACTAAATGAAGGGTGAAAAATACATCAATATCTCTCATAATAATGGTAAAGCTAGGATAATCACAATTAGGTTTAATCTACAAATATCTGTAGTAGAAATACTAACCTGTATTTCCTTGTCTGTAAGTTGAGCATGAACAATCTGTTTTTTGAGACTTTCTACTTGCACATCTGCAATTCTTAATTTTTGGTTGGTTTCCTGCATCTTTCCTTGAAGTTCCATGAAGGCCTGTGGATATATGTATATTAGTACTTTCCTCTATTTATCTAAAAAAAAGAAAGAAAAAAAAAAAAAAACATGATTCATGGGTGGCAAACAACCATGAGCCACATGGGTGGCCCATGTCATGCTGAGGGAATAAATATATATTTTGTGCGTGTTGTGTACCATCCATGGCCCACAATAAGTGGTCCCACTGGTAGACCACTATGCCAATATATCAGGTGGACAGATCAGTAGTGGGAGAAGAATAAATGACAACAGAAATAATAGTTACAATAGCAGCAACTTAAACAATAACAGGAATAAAGAGATCATCCTATCAACACTGCAGTATGACAGGGGTCCAGTTCAGTCAAGGCTTTGTTCAAGTCCCTTTACTGGGAAGGATTTGATTTGATTATTTGAAATTATCTGCTGCATCAACAGCTAAGGTCAATAGTGGCGTTACTGGGAAGGAGAAATTATCTGTTCTGCCGGACCCCCCCCCCCCCCCCCCACACACACACACAGGGTTTACATTACATCTGATGAGTGACATTCTCTCTCTATCTCTATCTCTATCTCTCTCTCTCTCTCTCTCTCTCTCTCTCTCTCTCTCTCTCTCTCTCTCTCTCTCTCTCTCTCTCTCTCTCTCTATCTCTATCTCTATCTCTATCTCTATCTCTATCTCTATCTCTATCTCTCTCTATCTCTATCTCTATCTCTATCTCTATCTCTCTCTCTCTCTCTATCTCTCTCTCTCTCTATCTCTCTCTATCTCTCTCTCTCTCTCTCTATCTCTCTCTCTCTCTATCTCTATCTCTCTATCTCTCTCTCTCTATCTCTCTATCTCTCTTCTCTCTCTCTCTATCTCTCTCTCTCTCTATCTCTCTCTCTCTCTATCTCTCTCTCTCCTCTATCTCTCTCTCTCTCTATCTCTCTCTCTCTCTATCTCTCCTCTCTCTCTATCTCTCTCCCCTCTCTATCTCTCTCCCTCTCTATCTCTATCTCTATCTCTATCTCTATCTCTCTCCCTCTCCCTCTCCCTCTCCCTCTCCCTCTCCCTCTCCCTCTCCCTCTCCTCTCCCTCTCCCTCTCCCTCTCTCTCTCTCTCTCTCTCTCCTCTCTCTCTCTCTCTCTCTCTCTCTCTCTCTCTCTCTCTCTCTCTCTCCTCTCCCTCTCCCTCTCTCTCTCTCTCTCTCTCTCTCTCTCTCTCTCTCTATCTCTCTCTCTCTCTATCTCTCTCTCTCTATCTCTCTCTCTCTCTCTATCTCTCTCTCTCTCTATCTCTCTCTCTCTCTATCTCTCTCTCTCTATCTCTCTCTCTCTATCTCTCTCTCTCTATCTCTCTCTCTCTATCTCTCTCTCTCTATCTCTCTCTCTCTATCTCTCTCTCTCTATCTCTCTCTCTCTCTCAACATTTTCCTTGACTCTGAGTCTGATTCACTTGATTTTCTAAGTTATATGAAATTCAATACAAGCTTTGTTGAAGTCACCTGTTATTGCAACACTTGTCAAAATTGCATCTGAATGCTGTAGTATTTTGGAATGGACTTTGTAGCTAATAAATAACTGGTAATGGCAATTTTATTGCAATTTGTTTATATATTTGAGTGATATCCTCCAATTAATACACATATTCTTTTAGATATCAATATTAAATTCAAGTCACATGGAATGGTCAAACAATCCTGTTAATGACAAAATCCCAAACCAAGATTTTTTTACAATCACTTGCTTTAACTGCAAGCATACTTTTCATATATTTCCAAAGTTCTTTCTTTTCTTTATGGCTTTATGCAAAAGGTAATTTTCAAATATATCTGCATTTCAACTTCTAGGAGCTAGGTGACATGACCATCACCATTACATTACAGCCCTCAGCCAAAAAAAATTGGCTGAGGGCTGGGGTGACCAGAACATGGCATCATTAAATTTTTTCCTGAAGGCCAGGGTGTCAGGAATGACTGGCCACAATTGCAAAAAATTCTTGGAGAGTCATTAGATTCAGTAGGTATTTAGGAAGGGGCTCCTGCATTATTTCCCTCAGTACCATCTGTGAGGCATGACTGGAAGAGCGCCAGCGCCTGGGAGGACACTGTTTCCATGCTCAGGATCCTGCTCCTGCCTATCATCACTGGTGGCCCATGGTGTATTACTTAAAATTGAATATCATGAAAAAATAAGAAAAAGTAACAAAATGTTACTCTATATTATAACAGAGATACGACTACCTAGATTGATGATATGGAGTTTGTGCAAGGAATCATTCTGTTGTTATCTTGATACAGCATATCAAATGACATTTTGACCTTAGAAAATGGTAATAAAAGTAATAAATGCTTATGCAGAAAAAGAAATAACATTTGAAATGAAGAAAATGTGTTGCAACAAATGCCCTGTAGAGAGTAAGTCCACAGTGATCAGGTGGGAGTCCTGATTAGAGAAATACAGAAATTGGTGAGTAACCCTGAGTTAGAAAAGTTTTGGTTCTTACAGTGCTGTTTGTGGATTTCCAGAAGTGGCTGGAGTAACAGGGACTTAGTCTCAAAGGTTAAGGCACTTCATAAATAATTACCTACAGTTTCTTTAACATCATTTGCAATGGAAGAGGAGACTCACAAGAACAAGAACAAGAGAGCCACACTTATTACAGTTACTGTTACTGAGAGCACAAAGATAGAGGGAAATGGACACTGCCATCTTATGGAGCATAAGAAATAGAGTGATAAACAACAGAGGTATAGCTGCCCTGGCCTCATAGTTATTGCAAAATTACAAAAATACCCACTGCATATCACTGCTCACAGACTAAGTCTATAACACCATCACACAGCTACAGTTTTCTGCAAGTTGGCATGAAAAGGGGGGGGGGGGCTTGCCCCCCTCCTATCTAGGGAATAAATAGGAGATAGGAAAGGTAAGACTTGGATTTTGGGTTCAGAACTTAAGTCTCTGGAGCGTTCATCACTATTGGTTACAAATACCCTCCCTTATTGCATTGTGAATAATTAAACCAAGAAATAATAATTGCAAGGCTGGATGGCTGTGTGAAACTTGAAATCCAAACTTAAACTTTCCTGCTTTCTCTTTATTCCCTAGACAAGGTGGCAAGCCCCTATAACACCCCTTCGTGGCAATTTGGAGAAAACCTCATATGAGCTCTGGCTGTGAGGGCGTTGTTGTGGCGGATATTTTCAACATTTCACAGTACATATGAGGCAAGAGCAGCTGTACCTGTGTCGTTTATTACTCCAATTTTAGTGCTCCATAGAACGGCAGTCTCCATATCCCTCTCTCTCCCTGCTTGTCGCTCTCAGTAACATTAACCCAATTCCCTTTTAATGTTTTATGGGAAGGGAAAATAATTGCCATTAGCGTGAGGAGCTTTCCCTGCATTAATATCGCGGGACACTCTCCTGGATTCACTAAAATAGGATCAACGTCTCACGAGGAATACCAAAAATAGCAAAATTTCCAGACGATTGTGTAAGGCGAATTCCATCTGTTATTCCTACGAAAAACTGCATCGGCGTCTTTGAGGGAAGTACAGATAAGAACAAGCATTACAAATAGGTGTGTCCTAAAAAGGGTAAGGATGCAATTCGTGAGCACACTTTCCTAAAAGACTCTTCAAGCCTTCATTCCTCTGAGTTATTGTAGCATTCTTTTCGCGATAGTCGTCTGCTCCCCTTTGCTAGCCTTGTACCACTCACCTTCTTTAATTCCTGATCGGGTTCCTTCGACATTCTGGAATTATAATAAGAGACGGCGAAGTCAGGAATCAATGAGGCTCCCAAAACACTCACGCCTTCGCAGTGTTGCCAAGGCACCGACAGCACGCCTGTTACTGAAGTTGTTCCATTTGATTTTTAAACGAAAAATAACCAGAAAACTAGTAACATTTTACATCATTTAATACATGAAACCATTACCTATGGATAAGAGAGTACTAGTTTTGACAAAACAAAATTTTAGCAAAATAATTCAGAGAATGTTTTCTGACCTGGTATCATTGTTCTATGAATCACTTCGTTTGCCTAGAATGTATTCACATAACTTTTATTTTGCTCAACATCACGAAATAAAAGGAATGCATCGCAATACTGAAAACACGCTTACCTATCAATAACTATTATTTTTTTTTAGGGGTGGAGATATCATTCTTATTAAAATTCAGTTTTCAGAGGTGAAGACACCAATAATATAAAACCAGGGTTGAACTGTGAAGAACAAATTTAAGGGAACAGGGCTCAACAGGATTAACATCTATTTTCAGGCGTAAAGACATACTATGGTAATAAAAAATATTTTCAGGAGTGAAGTTATCAATCATAAGGAGTACTGACCGCTTCTGTCTATTTATAAAAGTAACATCATAAAGTAATACTGACAACGATACTAATGAATGTAGGCAAGAAGTATATATTACCTGATGATTTTCAATACAGAAAAGATAACAGGGATACACATGATATTGGTGGAAATATATAATCGACCAGACACTGTTCTGAGTGTGAGATTGTAATATTCTTCACCGCCGTAGGAAGTGTTATCCCATTATACAGCTAGTGCTCGGTGGCAATT
>NC_061819.1:32538877-32551377 GCF_019202785.1 Penaeus chinensis | reverse complement strand
ACGGGGGCAGGGACGGGGACGGGGCAGGGACGGGGACGGGGACGGGGACGGGGCAGGGGACGGGGACGGGGACGGGGACGGGGACGGGGACGGGGACGGGGACGGGGACGGGGACGGGGACGGGGACGGGGACGGAGACAGGGACAGAGACAGGGACGGAGACAGGGGCGGAGACAGGGACGGAGACAGGGACGGAGACAGGGGCGGAGACAGGGGCGGAGACAGGGGCGGAGACAGGGACGGGGGGACGGACAGGAAGGAGGGAAGGAGGGAAGGAGGGAAGGAGGGAAGGAGGGAAGGAGAGAAGGAGAGAAGGAGAGAAGGAGGGAAGGAGGGAAGGAGGGAAGGAGGGAAGGAGGGAAGGAGGGAAGGAGAGAAGGAGAGAAGGAGAGAAGGAGAGAAGGAGAGAAGGAGAGAAGGAGAGAAGGAGGGAAGGAGGGAAGGAGAGAAGGAGAGAAGGAGAGAAGGAGAGAAGGAGAGAAGGAGAGAGAGAGAGAGAGAGAGAGAGAGAGAGAGAGAGAGAGAGAGAGAGAGAGAGAGAGAGAGAGAGAGAGAGAGAGAGAGAGAAGAGAGAGAGAGAGAGAGAGAGAGAGGGATGGATGGATGGATGGATGGATGGATGGAGTGTGGAACGGACGTAGGGAGGAAAGGTGGTTATCATGTCTTCTTTTACTGTTTATTTCCCGTTAACCTTTGCGGAAAAGCAGGTCGAAGAGACAGACAGCCGACAGCAGTCGCTAGCGAGCGAGACTTGGAGCTTGAGGTTCCGATGGGCCAGAGGACACCGTGTTTGTGTGCGAGAGCATCTCAACGTGAGGCCCATCCTGATTCTTCGGTTTTTGTGCTAGACTCGCCACCTGCCTACTCGAAAGATGGCGACTGGACGCAAGATGTCGATGAGTAGCCTGCTGGGCGACGTGCGGAAGGCGGTTAGCCGCAAGATGACAATTCACGACCCGTCGTCCGTGGCGTCGCTGGTCGGCTCCCTCACGCACCTGCGGGTGCTCGAGGAGGACGCCCGTCGAGGCCGCGCCAGCTCCGAGCCTCCCGCAACGGTGCCAGATATCCACAGCGACTGCTACTCCGACGAGAAGGAGTTGGAGGAAGACATTTCGATAGAACCAGAAAATGAGGAGGACGACGAGAGCGATGACGATGAATTCTACATCACCTTCATGATGGATATGCAGGAGAGAGACATGAACGGTGAGCTTAGCTACTGCTGCCCCGCGATGCTGCTACTGGCACTGACGCTAGGCTCGCTCCGTGGGTCTGGCCCGAAGAGCTGCTCTGCTGCACTTCGGACTTCACCGTCCTCGGGCGCTTCTGACTCCCTCACGCTTAAGATTGGACTTGGGTCAACTGTGCTGTGTCCACTAGACCTATGTATTATATTAATATATGACCAGCTAAATTCGGATAATACAGAGTGCTCATTGACAAGCAGCTGATATAGCACAATTTCACTGCGTTATACTGAAATAATAAATATGCCATTTTATTGCAATTTTTATATCATTTTAGTGTAACAAGTGCTGCTTCAGTTTGAAATCTGCTTTTCCGCCAGGTGGACTGCAAAAGCTTTCATCATTCCAGGATTACGAACTAGGAAAAAGCATTGTGCCAGTGCTTTTCGGATGGCTTATGTTTTACAGGGCGCCAGCATTTTCCTCTTTGTTTTGTTTTCGCTCACGAGAACTAAGCATGGTGCTTCTCTTATATTGCCTTTCGCTTTCTGCTAACACCTGTCCATTCGGAAAGTGAAAAGCGGCAGATGTACGTTTCTCCAGACACGCTCGTGCCGCCGGAACACTTTCACACGTACGCCAGTGACTCGCCGTGCCTACTGGGCCGGAGGGGCTGGCGCCCTCGGGGCCGGGGGCGGCGGCGGGAAAGCAAAGAAAGTGTCGACATGTTAACGGTGGAGTAAGCTAGGTGCCACTGCATGTTGTCCTGCATTGAAGCTTAAAAAACAGTTCATATATAGAACCAAGTTATCTAGGATAGCGTTTCAAAGGCATAGCACGCAATCTAGTGGTTCCTATTCCCGTGCTTTCACAAGGCAGAAACCCTCTCTTGAGGCTGTCCAGCGGTTGACCTTGTGTTCCTTTGCAGTTCTTCTGTCTATTCCAGCCCTATGATCGTATTACGGATAGATCACCTTGCTCTGTAGCTCTTGCATAATCTGGGGTATCTACATCTTCTAAATAGCTGGTACTGTTTTTCTGATGTTTCTGTGCTCGAGATGCTTCGGGTTGAATGAACAGGATCTAGACCAGTGCTACTCAAAATGCGATACGCGGCGAGTTTGCAGAGAAGGAAGATGTAATTGTATAGTTTCAGTATAAGATAAAAATGCCACCCGCCCCATTTCGTAGTTATTCTGATTTGCGCTGACATTACTACGAATTGATATTTTCGGGTCGTAAGTAAACAATACAAAGGCTGCTGGTCTCTGACACATTGAAAAAAAACCCTTGCCGGACAGCCTCATCAGATAGATTAAATAATACTGAACAAGACTTCGTATTCTACGCATACGTGTGTGTGAGTGTGTGTGTGTGTGTGTGTGTGTGTGTGTGTGTGTGTGTGTGTGTGTGTGTGTGTGTGTGTGTGTGTGTGTGTGTGTGTGTGTGTGGGTGTGTGTATGTATGTATGTATGTATGTATGTATGTATGTATGTATGTATGTATGTATGTATGTATGTATGTATGCGCGCGCGCGCGCGGCGCGCACGTGTGCGTGCATGTGCATGTGCATATGTATATGCATATGAAAATGTATGTACATGTGCAAATACATGTGTATGTGTATGTACACGTACGTGTGCGCACGGTATGAATATTTTAGTTATTTGACAAGGCTTTTTGGTCTGATTCTAGCCTTTCATTTCTTAGCTTAGGTTACGTGTTTGAACCCACTCTGTGGTAGAGGCAGCGGCTGGAAATGCGTGCGATCTCTCTTGTTGCCTCGAGGCTTCTGAAGCCTCTTAGCGGACAGCTAGAACTCTGGCGTTCCTTCGGAATTGGAGCTTTCGCTTGGGAGGGAGAGCATAAATACAAATATCTTTTTGATATGTCTTTATATATTTTGACCGAGTTATGCAGGTTGCATATTTTCAACTTCTATTACTTTGTCTTTTCAGGTAAAGATCGCATTGTTTGTTGTCCAGTGAGTCCTAGACTGTTCCCCGGGACGGTAAGTAAAGTATTTGTTTTTGATTAGAGGTATTTTACGTCCGGATGGCCTTAGTACACTTTTCCTTCATTATTCATTTCTGTCTTCTAGTTTGATCATTGTTAAGCAAATCTACATGCATAGATATATGTATACAATGTACGTATAAATCCTTTCATTTTTGCATATGAGACTATGTACCTCATGAGTAAACGGTTTTGCATTGAAATAACAATGCCATGTTGAACGTGTAATGCAAATCACAGACCCGTCGATGTTTACCAGTGTTGACGCACGGAAATTATATCAACCATGCGTGATAGAGTAGCATTTGATCCATCGAGGAACTGGCAAGTAAACCCTCTCACCCTGGAGTCTGCATCCCAGAAACACCTCCGGATTTTTGCTCACATTCAGGCACAGGAGCTGCCATTACGCTTGCGCCCCTGATAGCGGTGAGCGGCGCCACAGACATACGTGCAGAAAATACATTATATTTATAGATGTATCGGTAGATATTTATATGTAGATATATATGTATGTAGTTATAGATAGAAAATTAAACAAACATAAACATAAACATCCAGCAGTATGTATGCACGTGTGTAGTTGTGTGTGTATGCGGATAACATACCCACGTCTACAGCATGCACCACGTACTTCCCTTAATAGTGTTGATGAAGCTACCGCCTTTGTGTCCGTAAAGAGACGATATTGCAAAGGCAGTACAACGCAGGGTCCTTCGGGAATTCAGGGCTAAAGACGCGAACGCCACGGCAGGTCTCAGCCCCTCTCCTCCTGAAGTGAGTGTCTGGCGGAGGCGACGGGGAGGGGGGGAGGGGGGGTAGTAGGCCGTGACCCGGATCGGCCCCGGCTGCTCGACGGGAAACAAAATAGCTTATTGATTGGATTTAGAAGAGACCTAGAAGTGGCCCCGAGAGACTGCGGCCTCAGCTCGTCCCTAAGGAGGGGCACGGGGGAGGGGGAGGGGGAGGGGGAGGGGGAGGGGGAGGGGGAGGGGGTTGCTATTGTGCGGGGTTCCCGTTGCTCTTCCTGCTGCTCTTCGCCATCGATTCGGGGGCGGGGGGGGGGGGGGGGGGGGACGCACGCACGATGGTCGTCGTCGTCGTCGTCTTCGTCGTCGTCGTCGTCGTCGTCGTCGTCGTCGTCGTCGTCGTTACCGTCACCGTCACCGTCGTCGTCGTCGTCGTCGTCATCATCGTCATCATCGTCATCGTCATTGTCATCGTCATTGTCATCGTCATCATCATCATCATCATCATCATCATCATCATCATCATCATCATCATCATCATCATCATCATCATCATCACCATCATCACCATCACCATCACATCACATCATCATCACTTCATATCATCATCAACAACAACAACAACAACAAAAAAATAACATCGTCATACTGATTTTTTATTGCATACCAGAAATTCTTTTAATTATGGTGAAAAAGACTGTGCGTGTACATGTGTGTGTGTATGTGTGTGTGTGTGTGTGTGTGTGTGTATGTTTGTGTGTGTGTGTGTGTGTGTGTACCAAAGGGAAGAGGTGACAAGGTCTACGTCAATTTTGTTTTTGTTGCTTTCGCGTTTGTTCCTGTGCTTTTATTGGCGCGCGATTTCCTTTTTTTTTGCGTCGAGAAACCTTACGATAGACGTCGTTTTCAAGTATTTGTTCGCGGGAGTGGTTTACGTTCGCGGGACCTTTTTGCTTCTTTTGAGAAAGTTTTTTTTTTCTTCTTTTAAGTAGACGAAGATTTCCCCGACGATGTTGCTGTTTATTTTGTGACTTCCAGTAGAAAGGTTTTGATCACTGTACATGTTATTCGGCTTTCTGGCAACATCATTTAGGTCGTCTGTGTGGAGGCGGAACATGTGGCTGATTTTCCGAGAGCTTTGTGTGTTTGGAGACCTGTTGTGAGTAAAACAGCGAAAGGAAAAACGAATATGCCTAGGGCCTTTTCGCATTATTGCTGCTTCTTGCCCCGAAGAAGCAGTAGAGCGAAAGGGCAATCGGTTTGTTCCCCTTTGAGACGTGCGTATGGGGAAGGGCGGGCATCACGAACACTTTACTTCTAATTGGAACCCCGCTTTTGGAGGCCCAGCGCCGGAACTAAAGCGGCCGGAGGAGGGGTAGTTGTAGTAGCACCGCTCCCCCGATGCGAGCACTTCTCTCCCTGGCATGGTCGACGCCCACCTGCGATTCCTGGTCCAGTGACTCGGCCGCCGCATTCCCCTCGGAGCGAATGTAAACAAACGGGGCCTCTATAATTGGTGATATTACGCCCAAACCTCCATAACAGTTTATTTGATGCAGGTATCCGGTTTCGAGGATTCGCGCGGCGTCGCCATTGGCATGTTGTGACGTAGCTTCCGGAGAAT
This sequence comes from Penaeus chinensis, assembly GCF_019202785.1. Classification (NCBI taxonomy): domain Eukaryota; kingdom Metazoa; phylum Arthropoda; class Malacostraca; order Decapoda; family Penaeidae; genus Penaeus; species Penaeus chinensis. The sequence continues at coordinate 32,545,801 of NC_061819.1, read as the reverse complement.
TGAAGCCTATTCATGTAACAGAGCCACGCCTTCCCTGTCGGAGGTGACGCTGAAGTTCACATTAGATTATGATGAAACGCTTGGCACGTTGACCTGCAAGCCCGTGGGAGGGCACGAAGGACACGATGCTCTTGCTGACGTTGTTATTGTTATAGTTTTTGTAATGGTGATGACCGTATAATATTAGTAATATTGAACATGATAATGATAATAGTAATGATAATGGAGATAATGATCATGATAATGAAGATAATGATCATGATAAGGAAGATAATGATCATGATAAGGAAGATAATGATCATGATAAAGAAGATAATGATCATGATAAAGAAGATAATGATCATGATAATGAAGGTAATGTTCATGATAATTAAGATGATCATGATAATGAAGATGATGATCCTGATAATGAAGATAATGATCATGATAAAGATAATGATCCTGATAATGAAGATAATGATCATGATAAAGATGATGATCATGATAATGAAGATGATGATCATGATAATGAAGATAATGATCATGATAATGAAGATAATGATCATGATAAAGAAGATGATGTTCATGATAATGAAGATAATGATCATGATAATAATGAAAATGCTAATAGTAATGGTAATTAATAACAATGGTAAATATAATATTGATCATAATGATAGTATTCATGATAAAAATAATAATGACTATAATAGTGATCCTGGTAATGATGGTAGAGGATAACGATAACGTGATGATGATGACGATGATACTATAGATGGAGAAGAAGAGGATAATGATTAGAATAATAATGATGATAAATGATAAGAAATAACATTAATGGCAGTTATTGTTATTATTTCTTTGTTACTGTTTTTAATCATGATTGCTAGACATTAATTTTATTATTATTATGTTATGGGAATAAAGATACAGTGACGAAGAAATATTAATAATGATAATGATAATAAAAACAGCAGCACCAAAAACAAAACGAATAATAAAGATGATGATGATGATGATGATGATGTAGATGGTGGGCTTAATTTTTATTTTGTGATGCTTTTATTTGATATTATTATTATTATTATTATTATTATTATTATTATTATTATTATTATTGTTGTTGCTGTTTTGTTATTGTTATTGTAATTGTTATTGTTATTATTATTATTATTATTATTATTATTATTATTATTATTATTATTGTTATTATTATTGTTATTGTTATTGTTATTGTTACTAGCAGGACACGTGGCAGTTCAGTGGAAGAAAAAAATAAATAGGTACTTCTCACCTCCACGATCCCTCTTTCACCTTCCCCTTCCCTTTCCTCCCCCCTCCCCCTCCACCCTTCCCCTTTCCCCTTCCCCCTTTCCCTTCCCCCTTCCCCCTTCCCCCTTCCCCCTTCCCCCTTCCCCCTCCACCCTTCCCCTTTCCCCTTCCCCCTTCCCTCTTCCCCCTTCCCCTTCCCCTTCCCCCTTCCCCCTCCCCCCTCCCCCTTCCCCCTTCCCCCTTCCCCCTTCCCCTTCCCCTTCCCCTTCCCCTTCCCCATCCCCTTCCCCTGCCCCATCTCTCTTTGCTGTTTTGTGGTTCTTCCCCTCCCTCCCCTTTCCTGTTTAGGCCCCGTGTGAGTGTGAGTGTGAGTGCGAGTGTGAGTGTGAGTGTGAGTGTGAGTGTGAGTTTGTGCCTATCATTTAATATTTGTTTTCAGTTATCAACTATTGCCCCCATTTTACATCAAAATGAAACGACTACAACTCGCAGTCGCTTGGAATATGAATACGCCGGCGTGACGTAGGAACGAACGAAAGGCAGCCAGAATTGTATATATTATCATGACTATCATCAGCTTTTGTCATCTATCATCTTCATCTTCATCTTCAATTATTATCATTATCATGATAATATTATGTTTGGTACTTTCCATGCAATTAGTATTACCGTAGCGACTAATATTGAATTCTATATTTTAGTAATTACTTTTAGATATTGGTAAAATTCTTGTCTTTTGGAGTTTGAAATGAATAAATAAAGTTCCAAGCGGCAGCAGGAAGGACGAGCAGTAAGCGGGCGCATTCAATGATAACGAGAGTAATAGTGATAATGTAATTGATATTATAGAAGTCATTACAATGGTAATAAAAACTGATAATGATGATGAGGAGGAAAATTATGATAATAATGACACGGGTAATCATAGTAATGATAGGGAAGTTTTTTTTATGATAGTTCTTGTAGAACATTGACTTTCTTTCCCTCGTTTGTGGCGTAACATCACTGGATATCCTGTTGGCAAGTTTTCGTTTTTTATAGAACGGAAATTAATCACTGCAATCGTTCTGCACTATTTTCCGCCTTGCTGATGGGAGAACGAAGAGGCCGATTCGCATAAAGATAGATATGAAGGGATGAAAAAGACGCGCTTGGGATTTATTTATGAATTGGCGAGCAGAAGCAGTGAGATGGAGGGATCAGCTGATGGCTTTCCGTTCACGGGGATGTTCTGCTTATCTAACGAACTACGAATACATAAAAAACTAGATTCAAACACAGAATTAGTATTTATTTCGAAAACTGACTTAGTATTTATTTAGAAAACTGACCCGGCATTTATTTAGAACACTTGACTAAGCACTTATTTAGAATACTGACTTAGCCTTTGTTTAGAGTCATGTGCATCGTCTACTCTGAACAACACCCCACGAACTACATGCAGCGAGATGGATGGACGCGAAATGCTTAGCAGTACAAGTGATCTAGTCGGTGGCAGTGACGTCGGCGGCGAGGGGGAGGGGCCCGGTGGCGGCGGCGAGCGAGGCCTGAGGGTCACACGGATCAGTCCCGCGCGTCTCGTGGTGCAGGAAGGACGGCGTGGAAGAAGTGCGGCGATGTGTGTCCCAGTGGGTGTGGGCGAGAGTTTTCGTGTTTGATTTTCCAAAGTTATATACATGTTATATACATGTATATCCATTATGTGCTGTAGCAGTGTTTGCTTTTGTGGGTGTTTATACGTTACGTGTCTTTGGTTTTTTGTTCGAATATATATGTATGTACTTATTTATACACATTTTTATACTTATATACATACATACATATACATATATTGTGAATATAGATATATGCATATATAGATATAGATATAGATATATAAATATGTATATATATAAACATCAAAGACACATATACACATATACAAATATATATGTATATTTTTTATATGTATATTTATGTATATATGCATATATATATATGCATACATGTATACAAGGATATATATACTGTATATGTATATATATATGTACACATGTGTATATGCATGTGTATATATATATATATATATATATATTAATATATATATAAATATATACGTATATATATGTATGTATACGTATATATATATATGTATATATATATGTATATATACGTATATATATGTATATATACTTATATATATGTATATATACGCATATATATGTATATATATACGGATATATATGTATATATACGCATATATACGCATATATATGTATATATACGCATATATATGTATATATAAATATATTTATACATATTTATATATGTATATGTATATACATTAACATTATGTACGCATAAAAGTGTGTATATATACATATATATATACACATATATATACACATATACATACATATATATACATACATATATAATGCATCTGCATGTACATATACATATCTATACATGTATATACATATGCATATACATATACAATAGACTGTACATATACATATACATATACAGATGCTTATACTTATACTTATACTTATACTTATACATACACATACACATACACATACACTTACACATACACATATGCATTCACATACTCATACATATACATACGCATACGGATATGCATATGCATACATATACACATACACATACATGAATGCTTGCATGTGTATACATACATACATGGATACATGCATACATGCATACATGCATACATACATACATACATACATACATACATACATACATACATACATGCATACATACATACATACATACATACATACATACATACATACATACATACATACATACATGCATATGTTCATACATACATACATACACACAAATATACATCATACTTGCATACATTCATATATACATATATCATACATACATACATACATACATACATAGATACATACATACATACATACATGCATATATTCATACATACATACATACAAACATACAAACATACATCATACTTGCATACATTCATATATACATATATCATACATCCATACATCCATACATATATTCATACATACATATCTTAATACATATAAAATACACATATTCATTCATAGATACATACAAACATACGTACATACATTCATATATACATATATTCATACATACATGCACACGTACATACATATATGAATACGTACATACATATATGCATACGTACATACATACATGTATACGTACATGTATATATGCATACGTACATACATATATTCATACGTACATACATATATTCGTACATACATCACATGCACACAAACGCTTACTCATGCATGCATGCACTCACAGACAGACATACATACACATGTAATATACTAATGTGTATAGATGATCAGTGTCTGCATTTTTGTTTACGTGGAATTCTGTGATGTACAAATCCTTTCTATAGATGAATGGACTATGATTTCATTTTTTTTTATGGAAACCGGGATGAATTTCTGCCATGTTTTTTTTTTTTTTGTGGAGGGATCGGACAGTGCGTGCATGCAAGCACAGCGAAAGTGATTGAGACTGGTCTGTGCACGTGTATCTGAGCTCAAGCAGCTCCCCCGCCCACGCCATCGTCTGCTCTCCTGCTTTTGTGATGCCCGCCCTGAAGGAACCAGTGGGCGCGGGGCTCCGTCCACTTGGCGGGCGGAGGGCTGCGCAGTGGCGGGCTTAGACTCGCGGGGATAACGATGTGACGAGTAGCGGAGGTGGAGTAGGGGTAGAATAGGAAGACGAAGGAGGAGACGAAGAAGAAGAAGGAGAAGAGGAAGAAGGAGAAGAGGAAGAAGGAGAAGAGGAAGAAGGAGAAGAGGAAGAAGGAGAAGAGGAAGAAGGAGAAGAGGAAGAAGAAGAAGAAGAAGAAGAAGAAGAAGAAGAAGAAGAAGAAGAAGAAGAAGAAGAAGAAGAAGAAGAAGAAGAAGAAGAAGAAGAAGAAGAAGAGAACTACGGGGAAAGTGGAAAGTAAATGTTGAATATCGAGATCACGATCAAGAGTCGTCTGTGCTATAAATAGGCGATTACTGTGCGTGTGCAGCCGAGGGTATTGCTGTGCGTTGCCGGAAACCCCGCGGACTCACCCCGCGCGCGCGGGGCACATCCGACGCGGTGCTGACGAACCCTTGTATAACCGCGGTGAGAACTCCCTCGGCGGCGTGAGGCATCGCGTGAGTCAACCTGCAGCGGTGTGGTCCTCGTCGGGTACGCGGGGGCGCCTCTCGCGAACGCCGCACCGCCGCGCGATCTGGGGGGCGGGGCATATCCTGGGCATAGCGGCCAGCTGTCGTCCTGTCGCGGATCAGCGGGCCGCGGATCGGGGCACGTTGCTTTTCTTTGATGTTTCGCTATTGCGTTTGTGTTGGTTTCCGTAAAAACAAGCAAACGAACAAGAAATAATGATTATTTTTACTCTCTATCTCTTTCTCTTGCTTCCTTGCTCCCTTTCGCTGTCTTTTTCTCCTCTCTTTCTCACTTTCTTTTTCTTTCTACCTCTCCCTCTTCTTCTCCCTCCCTCCCTACACACTCACGCACACACACGCACACTCATACACATACACGCGCAGTTGCGCTTCAATGTCATTTTGTCCCGGTTAAGCTGGGATTTCGTGGGTATGCGGAGATCCTTGGCAGAGCTGTGGATATGTTGGTTTGGTGCAGAATGTTGTTGCAAGGTTAGGGTTTCGTAACAGCGAAGTCACTCTGTCCAAGCAGTGGCTGTGTTCTTGTTTGATGTTCCCTGTCCAGCCATCGATCTGTGCATTATGTGAGTCATTCGTTTTTTCTTTGCATCACCCTTCCACCTTCCGTCTACCTCTGTGGGTTTCCATTCGTGTTTCTGTCCCGTCTCACCTTTCCTCGATGTCGGAATTTCCGATTGGTGAACTTTGTTCCGCGATCGTGGGGCTGTGCGGTGGTGATCTTGCACCCTCCCTCTTGCGTCATTTTGCCATTTGGTGGGTATTTGGGGTACAAGCGGATGCCGCAGTCTAACCCAACTGTTTTTTTTTATTTTTTTATTTTTTGAGTTTGGTACAGCACCGCAAACTCGGTGACTGATGCTCGTGGTTGCCGTTTGAGAGGGAGCGAGAAAGAGGTGGGGGGGAGGGGGAGGTCGGCCCGACGGGGGGTTGGGGCTGTCGGAAGGTGTGAGGTTCCGAGGGGAGAGAGGCGCGGCCGACACCCGCCCTCGCGATCCCTCGATTCTTCTCTTGTCTTCAGGTTCCCGTCTTGCTTCTTCTTTGATGAGTAGTGCCACGTGGCATCAGTTGCTCTTCTCTCTCTCTCTCTCTCTCTCTCTCTCTCTCTCTCTCTCTCTCTCTCTCTCTCTCTCTCTCTCTCTCTCTCTCTCTCTCTCTCTCTCTCTCTCTCTCTCTTTCGAGCATGTCAAGTGCCAAGCAAGTTGAAATATTACGAAAGGATGGCGAGGGAAGGCGTGAGTGGGACGGGAAACGGAACGCCCCCTCACCCCCTTTCCCCCTCCTCCGTCACCTCAGCCATCCTCCGTTTCCTCCCCCTGTTTTCTCATTAGACTCACTCGTCCTCTCCCACGGTCGAAGTCTCTCTCTCTCTCTCTTTCTCTTTCTTTTTCTCTTTCTCTTTTTCTTTCTCTTTCTCTTTCTCTTTCTCTTTCTCTTTCTCTTTCTCTTTCTCTTTCTCTTT
>NC_061819.1:32503877-32528877 GCF_019202785.1 Penaeus chinensis | reverse complement strand
GTCTTGACTGCCATCTGGCAGTTTGGTTCCATTCCCACTGACATGTAGAGGAATGTGGTCACTGTGGAAGGGGACTGTAGCAACCGCCGCTATACTGATCAGTATACCAGGGAAAGTTTTCGCCCACATTCTACTGAAACGGATCCGCGACTACTTACTAAGGCACGAGAGACCGGAGTAGTTTGGATTCACTCCTGGTAAGTTTACAATAGATCGTATCATAGCGCTTCGAGTAATTGTGGAACGCCGTCGTGAGTTCAGTCGTAGGTTGCTCGCAGCCTACATCGACCTCAAGAATCGTTATGGGAGATTCTGAGACTTAGGGGAATTCCGGCACTGATTATTGGCCTAATAGCAAACATATATACCGGTACTGAAAGTGCTGTAAAGTGTGGTGGGGTCCTGTCGAACTTCTTCCCTGTGAAGTAAGGGTGAGGCAAGGCTGTGTCTTTGCAATAACACTTTTCAACACCTGAATGGATTGGATAATGGGCAGAGCTACAATCCAAAGTCATTGTGAAATAGCAATGGGCAATATCATGGTCTCAAACCTTGACTTTGCCGATGATGTTGCTATCTTATCTCAGTCTCTGGAGTCACTTGTGGCGGCTCTTGATGCATTTAGCAATGAGGCGAAGCCCTTGGGCCTATAGGTCTCCTGGACCAAGACCAAGATTCAGGACTTTGGAGGCCTGTTAGGGAAACCTGTTCAGTCGATCCTTGCTTGCAATGAGGACGTTGAAGTTACAGAGCTTTGCATACCTTGGTAGCGTAGTCCATATCTCTTGGCTATTAGACCAAGAAGTCAGTAGACTGATTGGTCTGGTAGCAGGAGCCATGAACTCGACCAACAAGAACATTTGGAAATGTTGGTACTTATGCAGAAGGACCAAGCTACGTGTCTTCAAGGCCTTCATACTGCCAGTTTTGCTGTATGGAGGCGAAACCTGGACGCTATCTAGTCTTGGAGTCTCGATTTGGTGCCTTTTGTAGCAAGTCTCTTCGTCGGATCATGAACTACTGTTGACAAAGCCGATGTGTTCAACCGACGGCTACACCGTAAGACTGGTATTGGACCTGTTACCTGCATAATCCCGGTTCGCCAACTCAAGCTATATGGGCACCTAGCTAATTTCCCTGTGGATGACCCTGCCCATCAGTTTGTTTCTCTGCGAGACAATCCTGGGTGGAGGAGGCACGTGGAACGACCTAGGAGGGCACGGCTTAGGCAGCTCGACGAGACATGCCGCGAGGAGTTAAGAGATGGGCAGAAGGCCTGCCTGGAAACTCGCCATGAGGGACCCGTGTGGCTGAAAGCGAAGGGTGGATGCGGCCATGCTCCCCCGTCGGCGTTAGCCCCTTGATGATGATAAGGGTAATATATATATATATATATATATATATATATATATATATATATGTGTGTGTGTGTACTTGCATACATACACACACATATATACACATATACATATATGCATATACACATACATATATGTATATACACACATACATATATGTATAAACATACATACATATACACATACATACATATATACATACATACATATACACATTCATACATATACACATACATACATATACACGTACATACATATACACATACATACGTATACACATTCATACATATACACATACATACATATACACGTACATACATATACACATACATACGTATACACATACATACATATACACATACACATATACACATACACATACACATACACATACACATACACATACACATACACATACACATATATGCATATAATTACATACATACACGTACATACATCATAGATACATACAAACATCATAGATACATACATACATCATAGATACATACATACAGATTGCATTCATACACAGATTGTATACATACAAATATTATATACATACAAAGATTGCATACATACATAGATTGTATACATACACAGATTGCATACATGCATACACACACGCACACACACACACGCTCACACGCACACGCCCCCCCCCCCCCCCCACACACACACACTAAGACTCACACTCACACTCACACTCACACTCACACACACACACACACACACACACACACACACACACACACACACACACACACACACACACTCACACTCACACTCACACTCACACTCACACTCACACATACTCACACACATACACTGTGCGTAAAAGCGCACTAGGCTGTTAATCGTTTAAGGATCACATAAATAGCTTTCCCTTCGTTCGTAGGTCGTCTGTCTCAAAGGCCCCTTCGCTGTGCTTTCCGCCTCTCCCCCGCCCCGTGCCGTTCCGCCGCCCGCCCGGGCTCCCCTCCTCCCCTGCTGGGCTTGCTTTGCGGTCGACCTGTGAAGCGGAGCCTTTGAGTTAGAGGAAGTGCGAGCGGGATTGTATTTGCTGCCTTGCCTTTCCGGTTGAGCTGTGACGTCATTGCGGGTGATTTTTGTTAGATTAGATTAACAAAGGCCAAAGGGTTAATGCAGACGACTTTGCAGGAACAAAGATCAGTGATAACTTATTGCCTCGAGTTATCCTAAGCCGAGGATAACTGTAACAGGTGCGAGCCCATCTAGGGACGGGCAGGGCGCCAGGTCTAGCTATACTTAACGCACTTTTGTATGGCGGCCTTGGCGTCGCGCGGATGACGGGGGTGGACGAGGGCAGAGGGAGAGCGCGTAAGGGGAAGAGGGAGGGAGACCGAGATGGCATTTTGCCACCCCCCCTCCACGCCTCTCCCGATACCCCACATGTCTCCGTCAGCAAAGGGTGCTGAGGGCAGAGCTCATCTTCCTTCTTCTATTGTGTTATGAAACAGGATGAGAGAAGCGCAGAGGCGGAGGCACTCGAGGACGCATGCGAAGGAGCGGGAAGCGCAGGGAGTGCAAGGGCCGACGGAATGACCGACTGGGCCCGAGCGAAAGCAGAAAATAGAGCGAGGTATCATGTTGGGAAACGGCAGCCCGGAGGGGACGGTAGCCGGAGCAAAGAGTAGTTGTGAGCAGAAAATAGGTGTCCTCCGCAGCATTATGACCGAGGAAGGGCAGAGTAATCATCGTCGGAGACACTTGGGTGGTTTTTGTTTCAATACATATATGTGTGTTTTTTAAGGTTTGAGAAAGCTTGCTTAGTGATGGTATGTCAGATGCACGTCTGGAATGGTGAGAAGGAAATAGTCACATTTCGGTTTACATACTGCACCAGGAAAACATATGAAGAAAAGTGCAGTGACACTGTGAGGGTCTTCGTGAACCCCAGCCGCCGCTGCGGGTGGTGCAGGTGGCATCCCCGTCGCCCGCACAAACGTGAGGCCCTTTGGCACGAGTTTCGCAAGACCTCTTTGTCAGCTCGTAAGGGGGGGGGGGGGGGGTCGGTCGTGTGACGCTGGGAAGCGCCGTCTCGTGAACACACGGTTCCTTCTTTTATTTGTGGACCGCTCTCGTGACTGTAAAAGTCTACTTCTCAGTTTAAAAACGTTCCTCCTTCATATACTCTTGTGTATCCCATGGTGAGGGAGCTTTTACTTTGTTCACTTCAAAGCCACTTCAACATAATGGCTTTTCACTTTCGGGATAATTTTATTTGCTTAATCTATTCACAAGCGACGCGTCGACGGCTTGACGTTGGTGTCACTCCTCGTTGGGGGCCGCGCGACTGGGTGGCTGGCACTCGGATGTCGGGCTGTCTGCTGCCGCGAGCTGGACGCGCGACATTAATTGTTGGCAGGTGTGAGCTAATGATTGGCACCCGGACCCCAAATGCCGCCAGTTCTACTGCCTCGACTCCAATAGAGGGAGGGGGGGTGTATGCCTTAGCGGAGAGACCACACGACCCAACGGTGTAGAAAAGTTGGAACCATAGTTGTCAAAATTATCTTCAACACTACCAACAGTCACCATTGCCAGCATTCACACTGCTATCACGTTTACCAACAGCAACACCATTATCATCAGTGCAATGCGACCACCACCACCACAGCCACCAACACCATTATAGCGCTGCTATTATTGTCACTACCGTTATTCCTACCTGCTGCGTTTTCACTACTATTAATCTACTTTTCTGGTAATAAAACACTGCCAGTGTTTGTGCAATCCGAGACACAGCTTTCTAGGAAGGGCAGAGTTGTTGTTGTTGACTCCGTATCTTCATCTGCTGTAGAGTAGGTTTCCCATTTCCTAGTATTACAAAGTGTGTAGTGCTGCAGCCAGTCGTTTCTTTTAAGGGTCATTGGTGAGTACTCTGCTTGAAGTCGTCTCAACCCCATCGTCGACATTGCATCACACTGGCGGCTAATGTCGAACGTACATGGCTGCGACCTTGCCACACGACTCGGTGCTGGACGGATGTTGCTGACTCGATAACATCTTTCGCGTTGTAACAAGCATTGTAGATGGGGAGCCGTTTCGGTTACAACACTTGCGAGAAGCGTTACTCAATTTTCGCACTGTAGATAACTTATTACAGGCTGCTTTTGCCTAGAAGAGAAAATGGAGTAAGGAGGATGTGAAAGAGAGAGGGAGAGGGAGAGGGAGAGGGAGAGGGAGAGGGAGAGGGAGAGGGAGAGGGAGAGGGAGAGGGAGAGGGAGAGAAATATGAGAGAGAGAGAGAGAAATATGAGAGAGAGAGAGAAATATGAGAGAGAGAGAGAAATATGAGAAAGAGAGAGAAATATTAGAGAGAGAGAGAGAAATATTAGGGAGAAAGCAAGATAGAGAGAGAAAGCAAGATAGAGAGAGAAAGATATATAAAGAGAGAAAGAAAGGGAGAAAGACAGAAAGAGAGAAAGACAGATAGAGAGAGAAAGATAGATAGATAGAGAAAGATAGATAGAGAGAGAAAGATAGAGAGAGAAAGATAGATAGAGAGAGAAAGATAGATAGAGAGAGAAAGATAGATAGAGAGAGAAAGATAGATAGAGAGAGAAAGATAGATAGAGAGAGAAATATAGATAGAGAAAGATAGATAGAGAGAGAAAGATAGATAGAGAGAGAAAGATAGATAGAGAGAGAAAGATAGATAGAGAGAGAAAGATAGATAGAGAGAGAAAGATAGAGAGAGAAAGATAGATAGAGAAAGATAGATAGAGAGAGAAAGATAGATAGAGAGAGAAAGATAGATAGAGAGAGAAAGATAGATAGAGAGAGAAAGATAGATAGAGAGAGAAAGATAGATAGAGAGAGAAAGATAGACAGAGCGAGAAAGAAAGATAGAGAGAGAAAGATAGATAGAGAGAGAAAGATTGATAGAGAGAGAAAGAGAGAGAGAGAGAGAAAGAGAAAGAGAAAGAGAAAGAGAGGGAGAAATAGGGAGGGAGACGCAGTCACAGACACAGAGAGAGGGAGAGAAAGGGAGGGAGACGCAGTAACAGACACAGAGAGAGGGAGGGAAACGCAGTCACAGACACAGAGAGAGGGAGAGAGAGGGAGGGAGACGCAGTAACAGACACAGAGAGAGGGAGAGAGAGGGAGGGAAACGCAGTAACAGACACAGTGAGAGGGAGAGTGAGGGAGGGAAACGCAGTCACAGACACAGAGAGAGGGAGAGAGAGGGAGGGAGACGCAATAACAGACACAGAGAGAGGGAGAGAGAGGGAGGGAAACGCAGTCACAGACAAAGAGAGAGGGAGAGAGAGGGAGGGAGACGCAGTAACAGACACAGAGAGAGGGAGGGAAACGCAGTCACAGACACAGAGAGAGGGAGAGAGAGGGAGGGAAACGCAGTAACAGACACAGAGAGAGGGAGAGAGAGGGAGGGAGACGCAGTAACAGACACAGAGAGAGGGAGAGAGAGGGAGGGAAACGCAGTCACAGACACAGAGAGAGGGAGAGAGAGGGAGGGAGACGCAGTAACAGACACAGAGAGAGGGAGAGAGAGGGAGGGAGACGCAGTCACAGACACAGAGAGAGGGAGAGAGAGGGAGGGAAACGCAGTCACAGACACAGAGAGAGGGAGAGAGAGGAAGGGAGACGCAGTAACAGACACAGAGACAGGGAGAGAGAGGGAGGGAAACTCAGTCACAGACACAGAGAGAGGGAGAGAGAGGGAGGGAGACGCAGTAACAGACACAGAGAGAGGGAGAGAGAGCGAGGGAGACGCAGGAACAGACACAGAGAGAGGGAGAGAGAGGGAGGGATACGCAGTCACAGACACAGAGAGGGAGAGAGAGGGAGGGAAACGCAGTCACAGACACAGAGAGAGGGAGAGAGAGGGAGGGAGACGCAGTAACAGACACAGAGAGAGGGAGAGAGAGGGAGGGAGACGCAGTCACAGACACAGAGAGATGGAGAGAGAGGGAGGGAGACGCAGGAACAGACACAGAGAGGGAGAGAGAGGGAGGGAGACGCAGTCACAGACACAGAGAGAGGGAGAGAGAGGGAGGGAGACGCAGTAACAGACACAGAGAGAGGGAGAGAGAGGGAGGGAGACGCAGTAACAGACACAGAGAGAGGGAGAGAGAGGGAGGGAGACGCAGTCACAGACACAGAGAGAGGGAGAGAGAGGGAGGGAGACGCAGTAACAGACACAGAGAGAGGGAGAGAGAGAGAGGGAGACGCAGTAACAGACACAGAGAGAGGGAGAGAGAGGGAGGGAAACGCAGTCACAGACACAGAGAGAGGGAGAGAGAGAGAGGGAGACGCAGTAACAGACACAGAGAGAGGGAGAGAGAGGGAGGGAAACGCAGTCACAGACACAGAGAGAGGGAGGGAGACGCAGTAACAGACACAGAGAGAGGGAGAGAGAGGGAGGGAGACGCAGTCACAGACACAGAGAGAGGGAGAGAGAGGGAGGGAAACGCAGTCACAGACACAGAGAGAGGGAGAGAGAGGGAGGGAGACGCAGTAACAGACACAGAGAGAGGGAGGGAGACGCAGTAACAGACACAGAGAGAGGGAGAGAGAGGGAGGGAGACGGTCACAGACACAGAGATTGATTTCAAAACAAAAAGCCGTGTGAGGAATCGATTCTGCCGTCCATGTGATAGCGCCTGACTGATCTCTCAAGCCCGCCCTTCGTCCTCCTTAAACGGCCCTTTGAGAGACTGTCCACCTTGGGCACAGGTAGGGGGCTGGGCAGCGTGGTGCCGACGCGGAAATTGCTTTGCCCTACCATTGCGTCCTCGCTCTCTCCCCTCGCCCTCACCCTCTGGTCTTATCACACAAACACACACACACACAGACACACACACACACACACACACACACACACACACACACACACACACACACACACACACACACACACACACACACACACACACACACACACACATACTCGCACACTCATTTCCTGCGTTTCGTTTGTGTCCTCGTCAGCTGCAAGGCGTTGTGTATTTAATCTATTACAATGACTACGTCTGACTTATCAACCTTCCTCTCACCACACATCCTCGTCGGCTTCCCTATTTTCATCACCACACATGTTTTATGTAAGCTTTCATCACACCCGCCGGGCTCTTTCAAGCACTACCTCTCTCACTTATCGCCATGCTCTCTGCCAGCTTCATCACACTCGCTGTTATCAGCTAGTATCCACACGTGTTGATTCTCAGTGGCCGGTTTGTTTATTCATGCTCTTTCTTCTCTTTGCAGGTACGTACGCAGCGGAAGCAGGTGACGCTGCCAGCATGGTCAGTACAAAGACGTTTTTTACGTTATTATTTACTGAGTTAGTAGCAAATGTGTCGAGTATTATTGAATAGCGTTATTTCAACGACTGAGGCTGATGCTGAGATAGCAAATTCACAACATTTGGGTCAGGCACAACTACTGACTTTTATTTCTCGGATTATGCTTGTAAGCATTATAATTTGAAAGCATTATAAAAGACAAATATTAAGAAATGCAGAAAAGGAGTCATACTCCCACCAAGTTTACGTATTTCCGCTGTGCAGATCCATCATTCCGGGTTATTACACCCCCCACCCCCTGTGTTATAATCAGAAGTATTTGCCCCCCCCCCCCCCTTACAAAGATGCAGTAAGTAGTGTAGCTTCATGAAGGTGATTCGGAAAAATAGATGATGTGTTCCAAGATTGTCCTGTGGGACTGGCGTCCCCGGAAAGAGGCAAGGGAAGGAAGGGGAAGGCATCGGGAGAGAGACCTGCCGACGTTGCACGTGCAATTTGTGCAGCGGGGACGCGGTGGTTCCTGCAGTGATGGAAATTTAGGTGAAGGTGAAAGTCTTCATGATGATTACTCCTTTGTGTGTGTGTGTGCGTGCGTGCGTGCGTGCCCGTGCTTGCGTGCGTGTGTAATTGAGGTAAAGCAAGACATGATTTCCGCTTAGAAACACATCTTCAGTATTTCCATGATATAGTTTTGCGCACCCTTTTTTTTTGCACCATTATGTTGAATCATTTGAATTGGCGTCCGTAATGGACCGTTACGTGTAAGCGATCTCTGGTGGGTGTAGGGCAGAGTGGTGGCGGAGAGGGATGGAGTGTTACGATGTTCTGCATTGTTGCTTATCAAGGCCCTTCTTTTATGCTGTAAATAATACGCTGTTGACGGACTGCCTCCCCAGAACTCTCCCCTCGCCCTCTTTCCTGCCCTAAATGTCGGCCTTTCTTCCTGACGGGGCCTGTTCTTTCTCCCCTGCTTGGCGTGGGATTGCCAGCGGCTGTAGGATGCATGTTAATAAGAGCAGACGGACGCAGAGGGTGGGGGGAGGGTAAGGAGCGAAAGATTGGGAAGAAAAGCCGAATAGAAATGAAAAAGTAAGAGAGGAACTGTGTGCAAGCGAGTGTCTGCAACGAGGGGAGGAGCCTGAAGGGTATCTTGAAAGGGCATTGTGCTGCCGCGGCGAGCGAAGTGGCGGGCGCTAAGTGGCGGCGATCGGCCGATCACATGTCCGAGTGCGTGCGGGGCTTGGCTCTCGGCTCGCTCAGCGCCGTCCCGCTGTCGGCCTCACCTGCCTGTCGGGGATTAACACTGTCATGGGTTTTCTGAGGGGGTTTGTGTTTGTGATTCATCGGTCAGGCTGTCACTAGGTTAGGCATCTTTCCTCTGGCTGTGTCATCCTTACTGACTCATGTGTGATTCACTCACCGTCATTGTCTCATCAGACGCACACGCAAAAACGGTTGTTCGTGCTCTAACATATACGATGAATACTCCTTCCCCCCTCTCACTCTCTTTTTCTCTCTCTCTCTCCTCTCCATTCTCTCTCCTCCTCTCCTCTCATCTCTCTCTCTCGTCCTCTCCTCCTCTCTTTTCTCTCTCTCTCTCATCTCTCTTCTCTCTCTATTCTCTCTCTCTCTCTCTCTTCTCTCTCCTCTCTCCTCTCTCTCCTCTGTCTCTCTCTCTCTCTCACTCTCAAAACCACTTCTCTCCTCTCTCCTCATTCTCACTCTCGTCTCATCTCTCATCTTCTCTCTCTCTCTTCTCCTCTCTCTCCTCTCTCTCTCTCTCTCTCGTAACATCTCCTCTCCTCTCCTCTCTCTCTCCAATCATCTCTCTCTCAACCTCTCCCTCCTCTCTCTCTCTCCCTCTCGCCTTCGTCACTCTTGTCTCTCGCCCTCTCTCTCTCCTGGTCTCTCCTCCCCTCCTCACATCCTTTTTGGGCTCCTATCTCTCCTCATCTCTTCTCCATCTCTCCTCCCACCCTCCCCACTCCTCACTAGTGGCTCACCTCTCCCTCTCTATCCTCTCTCTCTCGCCCCTCTCCCTCTCTCCCCACATCTCCCTCCCCACTCTCTCCTTCTCTCCCTCTCTCTCCCCCTTGCCTTCCATCCCTTTCCTTACCTTCTCTTTTTCCCTTTTCCTTCCCTTTTCTTCCCTATCCCTTCCTTCCCTTCCCTTTTTCCCCTTTCCCCTTTCCCCCCCCTTCCCTTTCCCTTTCCCTTCCTTGTCCCTTTCCATCCCTTTCCCTTCCCTTCCCTTCCCTCCCTTCCATTTCCCCTTTTTTTTACCCCTTTCCCTTCCCTCCCTTCCCCTCCCTTTCCCCTTCCCTTCCCTTCCCTCCTCCCTTTCCATTCCTTCCCTTCCCTTCCCTTCCCATTCCCTTTCCCTTCCCTTTCCCCTACCCTTCCCTTCCCTTCCCTTCCCTTCCCCTTTTCCCTTCCCTTTCCCTTATTCCTTCCCGTTTCCTTCCCTTTTCCCCTTTCCCCTTTCCCCTTCCTCCCCTTCTTCCCTTCCCTTCCCTTCCCTTCCCTTCCCTTCCATACTGTTCTCTTCTCATTGCCCCCCATCCCTTTGAAAGAAGGGAAGACAAGGGAGTAGAAACAAAGGCACAGTGGGGAGGGGAAGGGAGAGGATGCAGAGGAAGGGGAGGTCAGTACTGAGGGCGCCCTGTGCTGATGCTATGCTTGCCTTGGTTCTTGGAGGCAGGTGACACAGTTGTTGGTTGGGCGCCCTCGCTCGCGCTTCCCTCCCGTCACGGTGGGAGAGAGAGGATCATAATGGGGGAAAAAATAGTCGCCATTATCTCCTTCCGCGCGATAATGGGAATAGAACCCTCCCTCCCCCCCTCTCTCTTGCTCCATCCCCAAAAGTCTCTCTGTTCCCTCAAGACGTCATGGTTGGATGGTGAAAAAGGGATGCAAAAAAGTCGGGGGCCATTTTTCCGGCTCGATCATTAGAGAGAGAGAGAGAGAGAGAGAGAGAGAGAGAGAGGAGAGAGAGAGAGAGAGAGAGAGAGAAAAGAGAGAGAGAGAGAGAGGAGAGAATAGAGAGGAAGAGAGAGAATGAGAGAAGAGAGAGAATGAGAGAGAGAGAGAGAATGAGGGGAGAGAGGAAGAGAGAAGGGGAGAGAGGAGAGAGAGAGAGAGAGAGAGAGGAGAGAGAGAGAGAATGAGAGAAAAGAGGAGAATAAAGAAAAAGAGAGAGAGAGAAAAATAGAGAGAGAGAAATAGAGAAAGAAAAAAATAGAGAGAGAGAAAAATAGAGAGAAGTGAGAGTGAGATGAAAATTTAGAGTGAGAATGAGAATAGAATGAGAATGAGAATGAGAATGAGATGAAAAAGAAAGAGAATGAGAATGAGAATAAATGAGAAGAGAGGAGAGAGAGAGAGAGAGAGAGAGAAGAGAGAGAAGAAAAAGAGGAGAGAGAGAGAGAGAAGAGAGAGAGAGAGAGAGAAGAGGTGGTCTCTGGGGTGTATCAAAGTATATAGAAAAGCATCGCCCCTTTCATGATGGCCAGGAGGTGAGTCAACCCGAGGCTTTCGGGGGAAAAGGTCGGCGGTCTGACGGGGAAGGAGGAAGGATGAATCACCAGGCTCCCTCTCTTTTCTTAAGGGGCGCTGCGAGAGGCTTCATTTGATTTCCGCCGCTGCCCGTTATTGCTTTCTCGTAGAGCTGTTTTCTAGATCACGAAGGGCCCTTAAAAGCCATTTGCTTGGCGGCTTCGAGTTTCTTCTCACCTTGCCTCTCGTCTTCCCTTCATACGCCATTGTAGGTGCTGTAGGTCTATTGTGCCGAGCCCATTGTGTCCGTGCCCCATTGTTTCTTATTTAATGTAGCATGAGCGTACAAAAGGCTGTTTCCCGTTCTCGACTCTCTCTCTCTCTTTCCCCTTTTTTCCTTTCCTCCCCCCCCCTCCCCCTCTCTCCTCCTCTCTCTCTCTCTCATCCTCTCTCTCATCTTGTCGTCTCTCTCTCCCCTTCTCCTCCCCGCTCATCATCTTTTCCGTCTCCTCCCCTCTCTCTCTCTCCCCTCCTTTTCTCTCTCTCTCTCCCCTCTCTTTTCTCTCCCTCTCTCTCCTCCTCAACTTCTCTCCTCTCTTCCTCTCTCCCCCTCTCCCCCCACTCCCCCCCTATCCCCCCCCTCCCCCCCTCCCCCCCCCCCCCCCCTCACCCCCCCCCCCCCCCCCTCCCCTCTCCCCCCAAACCCCCTCCCCCCCCCCCTCTCCCCCCCCCCCCCCCCACTTCCCCCCCTCCCGCCTCCCCCCCCCCCCCCCCAGGGCCCCCCCATCTTTTCCCCCCCCCCCTCTCTCCCTCTTCTTCTCTCTCTCTTTCCTCTCCTCTCTCTCTTTTTCTCTCCCTTCTCTCCCCCTTCCCCCTTTTTCTTTTCTTCTTTCTCCCCCCCCTTTCTCTCTTTTTTCCCTCCCCCCTCCCCTCCCCCCCCTCTCCCTCCCTCCCCCCCCCCCCCCTTTTTCCCCCTTTTTTTTTCTTTTTTTTTTTTTTTTTTCTTTTCTCTGAGGCACACCACAGTCCCTACCCGCCACCTATCCTGGGTCTTCCAAGATCGCACAAAAAGGGCCGGGGAGTGCATCCCCCTGCGCTCGGCTACGCAGCCGGCGGTGCCTGCGTCGCCCACCGGGGGGTTTACGTCCCTCGGGGCGGGCGAAAAACGTTTAAAAGAATACAGTATTAACAACAAACAACAAAACAACATAAATGTATGAATGTATGTATATGTATTTTATATTATTTTTATATATTATAACAGGGATGTTTAAAATGTAATTATTTGTATATTTTTATTTTGTATATGTTTTGTAAAGTAATATAGTATTTGTATGTTTTAAAAAAGTATAAAAAAATATTGTATATACATATATAAGAAATAGTATTATGTATATATAAATTTATGTGTAGTATATATAAATTTTATAAAAAAATGTACATATACTATAATGTTGTATAAACAAATAAATATGTGTGTGTGTGTTTGTGTGTGTGTGGTTGTGTGTGTGGTGTGTGTGTGTGTGTGGAGTGTGTGTGTGTGTGTGGTGTGTGTGTGTTGCGCGCGCGCGCACGCCCAAAACCTGATATGCATGCCTACTGCCTCTACCCACAAATGTGCATATATTTGTTCATATGCATTATGTATGTGTCCATGCACACATTGTAATTTGCTTATATGCATTTCTTTGAATTTAAGACTTTATATCCATACATTCAGAAACTCATGCTTGTGTAGAACTAACGGGTGCTTGCAGTCGCGTATGCATGTGCGTGATGTTACATGTCTCTCCTTTCGGCCAAAACTTTCGAGGCGATTTCCCACTTAGGCGCGGTGTCTCATGGTCGCCCGGGCGCCGAGGCAACGGACGCGGAATGCATTAGCCTCTACTTTCTCTCCTCGGCCATGAAGGCGATAAAAGAGTGCAGAGCAAGGGTGGGGTTTTAATCATTCATGTGAAGTTGATCTCTCTCTCAATCTCTCTCTCTCTCTCTGCTCCCAACCCCCTCTCTCTCTCTCTCTCCTCTCTCTCTCTCTCTCTCCTCCTCATCCCTACCCCTCCTCCCTCTTCCCTCCCCTCTCCCTCCCCTCTCCCTCCCCCTCGCCCCCTCCCCCTCCCCCCCCCTTTAAACCCACCATCCCTAAGCGAGGCACAAAAGAGACTTCCTGGACATTTTGTCGCAAAAGGAAAAGGGAAACCGAAAAAGGCCCTCCGTAGTGAGTGGGGAAAGGGAAGGAAGGAGGGGAAGGGAAGGAGGGGAAAGGGGAAGGAGGGGGAGGAAAGAGGAAGTGAAGGAGTAAAGGAGGAGGAGAGGGAAAAAAGAGGGAGACGGGAGAATGGAGAGAGGAAAGGAGGGGGAGAGGGAAAAAAGATAGAGACGAGAGGATGGAGGGAAGGAAGGAGGGGAAGAAGGGACGATGGGATGGTAGAGGGGGGTGGGAAAGGAGAAAGGAAGGAGAAGAAAAAGAGAAGAGGGGGCTAGGAAGACGGATGATCAGGAAAGAAGGAGAAGAAGAAGAAGAAAAAGGAAATAATAAAAAAAGAGGGCTGGGTAGGAAGGAGAGGGAGAAGAGAAAAAACAAGGAGAGATGGAAGGAGGGAAGGAGGAGGGGGGGGGAGGAGGTAGCGAAAGGAAGGAGGAGTAGGAGGGAAAGAGGTGGAGGAGAAAGGAAGGTGTTAGGAGTTAATGTAAGGGAATAAGGGTGGGAGTAGGGAGGGGGAGGGGGAGGAGGTAGAAAAAGGAAACAAGAGAAGAAGGGGAAGAGTGGCGAAGGAAGGGGACCGGTAATAAGGGTGGGATTGAGAGCAAGAGCAAGAGCAAGAGCAAGGGCAAGGGCAAGGGCAAGGGCAAGGCAAGATCAAGAGCAAGAGCAAGAGTGGGAGTAAGAATAGGAGTGGGCGTGGGAGCGGCAACAGCATCAGGAAAAATGAAAAAAACAAGAAAATGAGGAGGAAAAGGAGGAGGGCAAGAAGGGCGGGGAGAGTAAATCTTTGGATATTAGCGTCATGGAGCTCATAATACGCTGCGTTTTTTGTTGTCAACTCAATTTTTTTGTTTGTCCTATTATGAGGGTGTCTGGTGTATAGTGCCGTTCCCACGAGACTCGTGTGTGTGTGGTGTGTGTGTGTGTGTGTGTGTATGTGTGTGTGTGTGTGTGTGTGTGTGTGTGTATGTGTATGTGTATGTGTATGTGTATGTGTATGTGTATGTGTATGTGTGTAGGTGTGTGTGTGTGTATGTGTGTGTGTATGTGTGTGTGTGTGTATGTGTGTGTGTGTATGTGTGTGTATGTGTGCGCGCGTGTGTGCTTGATTGTTAGTATAAATGTATCCAACAGAAAAGGCATATCTGCCCAGCAACGACGCTGATTGAAACGGTGGCCGTTTATGGAGTTCGCAAGGGAGCAGTACATTGGCCAGCCCAGCCCAACTCTGCAGCCCGGCTGCACGCCCACTCGCCTGTCCCCGTCCGCCCACATTACTCCCTGTAAGTCTGGCCTCGCCTTGTGGCTATTGTGCTTCATTGTGTCCTAATCAGAGGCTCGTGATTGTGCTCACGTGGGCCTTACTTGCACCCCCCCCCCCCGCTTCCCCCTGGGCCCCCCACGCCGAAGATGCTGCATCCCCTTCGGTGGCGGGAATCAGAGTAATGCAAACCGCTGTCGAGGGCTGCCAAAGCTCTCCTGACCGGCCTTGGACTTTCCAGCTGATCTGCCAGGGAAGGAAAGGGCTCTTGGATGCCATATTGACCGTGGGTCTTTATCTTCATGCTTGCACTAAACACGTTTTGCTCTGGTCATGATTCCTTCAAGAAGCGCGCCTTGTAGCAAGTTGAAGTTGCTTTACATACTACGTCACATTTTTTTTTGACTGATCCCCGTTTAGAAAAAGCTTTTGGAATAATGTGCATCGCCTTGGTATTTATAACACCTGAAAAGAAATAATGAGATACCAGTGTTTGCCTTTTATTTCAGGGGTACCTGAGACGTAGCTTGGCATTTTCCTAATATTGAAAGAATATTGCATTGTGAACGAAATCGGACAACCGGTATCACTGCTTAAAATGTCTTCTGAGGGCGGTCATTCTACCCACTTCTACGCCGGCGTTCTGTATCTGCTGCGCAAATTTCTTAGTTAATGTCTAGCATCGGTGAGCTTCCGGCGCCTCTGGCTATAAATACTTCGATGTGGAACTTACGCGTGTGTGTGTGCTCGGGGCTTGCGTTTATGTAATCTTTCTTGGAGAACATGCAATGCATTCATTAATTACTTCATACTGAGCAGTACACGCACGCGCGCCCACCCTCCACACACACACACACACACACACACACACACACACACACACACACACACACACACACACACACACACACACACACACACACACACACACACACACACACACATACACAGATATACATGCATGCATGCATGTATGTATGTATGCACGTACGCATGCATGCATGCATGCATACATACATACATACATACATACATACATACATACATACATACATACATACATACATACATACATACATTCATACATACATACATACATACATACATACATACATACATACATACATACATACATACATACATACATACATATTTAAATATATATGTATGTATATATGTATATGTTTATATATTATATATGTATAAATGTGTAAATGTATATAAGTGTATATGAATATATTGTATACATAAAAATATATGAATATAGATAAATAGATAAATAAATATTTATATATATAATATACGAGTATATATGTATACATGTATATATATGTGTAAATGTATAAATGTATATATATATATATGTATATATGTATCAAAGTATATATATATATATATATATATATATATATATATATACATACATACACGTAAATAGATAGATAATAGTAGAAAGTGGGTGGGTATTCTACAAAATCTCACTGCGCCTTCAGGAGCGGGCCAGCACTACCTCTCCCCTCGCCTTCACTTTCTACTTCGGCGTAGCACTGGGGGGGGGGGGGGGGCGTCTCCCTGTCAGTCACGGTCGGGTCGGAAGTGTCTAGCCCCGGCGCGCCCATTCATCGCCCATTGCATGCAAATGCACGTGCTTAGGCTTCCCTCTCGCACCTCCGTTTCCTTTCTCTTTCTCCTTTGTATACATACAGCATGTATGTCTAATGTAGTGTGCGTTTGCTTTGCGATATGTGTACGTGTGCTTGCGCCTCTTTGACAAACCCTTTTGGGCCTTGCGTGGGCGTGCTTGCCCCGGGCGAGTGATGACGTGAGCGAGCCGGACGGCGGCGGCTGTCGTGGCCGCAGCGAGCGCCACTGCCGCGGTTTGGCGCCGCGGCGAGGCGAGGCCTGAGTGGGGTCAGTTACGGAGAGAGAATACACGTAATTATACAGTTACGTTAAACTACTTTTCCTCTCCGTGTGTGTCTTCCTCTCTCCTTTACTCTGTTGTCTGCCTGCACGCACGACTCTTCTTTTGCCTTGCTGCTGCTGCGGGAAAAAAAAAAAAAAAAACAGAGAAAAGAGCCAAACAAAGGCAAGAAATGCAAGAAGCAGCGCAAGGAGGAGTGATGACGGCATTGTCCTCGACAGACGAAGATTAAGAGGCATAATTACTCCCCCCGCTCTCCTCCCTCTCTCCATCCCCCCTCTCCCGTCCCTCCATCTCTCTCTCCCTCTCTACCTCCCCCCTCCCCCCACCCCTCCCTCTCTCCACCCCTCCCTCTGACAAGAAAAAGAGATGAGAACGGAATGTCAGCGCGGGTCCTTCTGGAGGAGCTGAAGGGGGAGGAGAGGGAGAAGGAGAGGGAGAGGGAGAGGGAGAGGAGGGGAGAGGAGAGGGAAAGGGAGAGGAGATGGGAGAGGGAAGAAGGAAGGGGGGAGAAGGGAGAAAGGGAGAAAAGGAGAAGGAGAAAGGAGAAGAGAGAGGGAGAGGGAGGGGAAAAGGGAGAGGGAGAAGGAGAAAAGGGGAGGGAGAAAAGGAGAGGGAGAGGGAGAAGGGGAGAGGGAAGGGAAAAAAGAAGGAGAAGAGAAAAAGGAGAAAGATGGGAAAAAAAAGGAGAGGGGGAAAAGGGGGAGGGGAGAGGGAGAGGGAAAAGGGAG
This sequence comes from Penaeus chinensis, assembly GCF_019202785.1. Lineage (NCBI taxonomy): Eukaryota > Metazoa > Arthropoda > Malacostraca > Decapoda > Penaeidae > Penaeus > Penaeus chinensis. Next base: position 32,511,612 of record NC_061819.1, on the reverse strand, counting down.
AGCTCTCTCTACTTCTCTCTCTCTTCTCTTCTCTTCTCTCCTCTCGCTCTTTCTCTTCTCCTTTTCTCTTTTTCTCGTTGTCTCCTTTCTCTTGCTCTTTCTCTTTCTCTGTCTCTTCATCCGTCTACTTCTCCTTCTCTAAACACCTTACAATTTCTCCTTCTCCACCACTTCCCTCTCCACCTTTGATCGCAATCCACTCACTCACTTCAACTTTCTCCTCCTCCCACTCTCACACTCCTCCCAACATTTTCTATTAGTTTGTCCTTCTCCCTTCCACCTTGTTCTTTCTTTTTCCCCCCCCCTCCTCTCCCGCTCTCTCTCCACACACATCCCCACCTCATCCCCCACTCCCACACAAAAAATACCATCGACCTCCCTCACCTTCACCCTCTCTCCCCAATCCCATCTTCCCTTCCCTCTCCTACAACCCCCCCGACCATCACCTGCTCCTAGACCACGCTCTTCCTCAGCACCTCCATACTAGCAATACTCCAAAAACTTTATTAAAAAATACAAAAATTCACATAACCGACATTCAATTACCTAGAGAATCTTATTAATTGATCATTGAAGCGGGGACCTGGCCTAGAGCATGGAGGCACAAGGTGGACCACGCCACCGTCCACGGTCCCCACCCCACCCGTCGCACTTCCCCCCTCGAGCCCCACCCCAAACCTTCCCACCCTCCACCCCCCCCCCCCCCCCCCCTCACCCACCCACTTCGCGCTCTCTCGCCTCATTCCTCCCGCCTTGCGTCCCGCGCCTCGCGTGCCGCGGGCCCCCCCCCCCCCCCACCCCCCACCTATCCCCCGACCTCCTACACGACCGGCGGGGGGTGGATACGGCTGGCGAAACGGGCGGGCGGAACCGGCGGCGCGGTCGGGCGAGCGACGGGCACCGGCCGGGGGTGCGGCAAGGCGGCAAAACACGTAAACAAGTGGGGGCGGCAACGGGACGGACGGCGGCGACTGCGGGCTCGATTGAGGACGTACGGCCGGGCGACGAGCACGAGCGGCCGGGCCTGCGATGGGGGCGCGGGGTGGGGGTGCGGGGGGGCGGCGCGGAGCGAAAGCAGCGGGGGGGGGGCGCGGCGGGGAGGAGGGGGGCCGAAGGGGCGCGGGGCGGGGCGGGGGGGGGGCGCGGCCGGAGCGGGCACTTCCTCCCCGTCTAGACGTCACTCCCCAAAAGGACCCTCCGAGAGCGGGACAACTCCACCGCTCCCTCCCGGACGCGGAAGGGAATAAAGGCCGCCCGCAAGACGGCGGGCCAATGGCACAGCAAAACCAAAAAAAAAAAAACACACAAAAAACAAGACAGACACCCGCAGAGCCGCGGGAAACAACAAAATATAAAAAAAAAAATTAAATACCCGCGAGAGAAGAGAGAGACCCGCGAGAAAAGAGGCAGCCGGCCCACTCAATCGTCTCGAGTAAAGCGAGAGAGGCGAACGGCGAAACGAGAAGCCGAGAAAGAGGAGCAGAGAAAGAGCAGAGGCCGCGGGAAGAGCCGCGCCGCGCCCGCGTAGCCACGCTCCACTGGCGTGCAGACCGTGCTGCAAACTGGAAAGGGGGGGGGGGGGGGGGGGGGGAGGGGAGCGCGTTAGGGGGGAGGATATAGAAGAGGTTGTATGGCCTGCATGTAGAGTATGCGGCAAGCGGTAAGCCACGGTCCGGCACGGCGTGCTCTGCTTGTTATCCGTGTCGTTCGTGTCGTGGCGGCCGACAAATAAGAGCTCTATATATATATATAAATGGTCCATCCATTCTTTCTCTCTTCTCTCTCTCTCTCCTCTCTCATCTCTGTCACCCCCCGTCCACTCTATCTCACTCTCCTCTCTCTCTTTCTCTTCCTGCCTCTCTCTTCTCCTCTCTCACTCTCTGCTCTCTTCCCTTTCCCTCTCCTCTCTTTCCTCATTTTCTGTTCTCTCCTCCTCTCCTCCTCTCTCTTTGTTTCCTCGTTCCTCCCTCCTACGGTCCTCTCTCCCTCCTCCTCTCCTCTCACCCTCTCATCATACTCTCTCCCTCTCTCCCCATCCTCTCGCTTCGTCCTCCCTCCATTCATCCGGTCCCTCTAACTCTCCCCCTCTCTCTTTCTCCCCTCTCCCTCTGCTCTCCCATCACCCTCAATCTACTCTATCTCCTCTCTTCTCCTCCATACTCCTCTTCCTCCTCTCCTCTCATCTCTCCCTCTTCCTTCTCATCCGTTCTCTCTCCCGTCTCCCTTCGTCCTCAGCTCCATCGGATTCCCTCCTCGTCCCTCCCCTCTCCTTCACTCTCCTTCTCTCTCTCTCAACACATACCTCACCTTCCCCACCCCTATACGTAACCTCCCTTACACTCCTCACCCCACTCCCGAAACCCCACCAACTCACACATCCACCACCTCCACGCACTCTCACCCCGTCGCTCTCTCCCCTCTCCTATCCCCTCCTCCCTCTCACTCACTATCTTTTTATCTACTCTCTTTCCTCTTCAATCCTTATCCTCTTCCTTTTTTTTTCTTTTCTTTTTTTTTTTTTTTTTTTTTTATTTTCCACCATCTCTCTCTTCTCTCTCTCTCTCTCATCTCATCTCTCTCTCTCATCCTCTCTCCTTTCCTCTCTCCACCTCTCCAATCCTCTTTCTTTCTCTCTCTCTCTCTCAAATCTCTCTCTCCTCTCTCCTCGCTCTCTCCTTTTCTCCTCTCTCTTCTTCACTCTCTCATCTTCTCCTCTCCCTCCTCTCGTCTTCCCCTCCCCCCATCTCTCTTTTCTGTCTTTCTCTCCTCTCTTGCTCTCCCATCTCTCGCTTCATTCCCTCTCTACTCTTTCTCTCCTCTATCACTTTTCTACTTTCTCCTCTCATCCCTCCTCTCTCTCCTCTCTCCGCCTCCATCCTCCTTTCTCTTCTCTATCTTTCCTTTTTTTTGTTTCCCTCCATCTCTCTCTCGCTCATCTCATCCATCCCTCCTCCCCTCTCCCCCCCCCCGTCCCTCCTCTCCATCCGTCATCCCCGCTCGCCTTCCCCTCTCTCATCCCTCATTCCTCTCTCGACTCTTTCTTTCTACTCGTCTCTCTCTTTCTTTCTCACATATCTCTCATCTCCCCCTCCGAGCTCTCTCCTCCACTCTTTTCTCTCGTCTCGCACCCTTCCCGACTATCCTCTCTAATCTTCTCTCCCTCTCTCTGTCGCCCCATGTCTCCCTCCCATCTCTCTTTCTTCCCCTCTCAATCCTCTTCCCTCGTCCAATCCTCCTTTTTCCTCTCTCTCACTATCTCTCTATCTCTCAACTCCTCATCGTCTTTCTCTCCCCATCACTCTCTCTCATCTCCTACATCTCTTTCACTTCATCTCTCTAAATCCTCTCTTTTCCTCCTCTTCTCTCTCTCTTTCTCTCCTCTCTATCCTCTCCTCTCTCTTCCTTCTCCTCTTTCCCCATTCCCTTTCCCTATCTTTCTCACTCTCCAATCTTTACTCTCCCTTTCCCTCTCTCTCCTCCGCTTCCTCTCTCTCCCTCTCCTTCTCTCTCTCCTCTCTCTTCTCTCTCTCTCCTCTCCACTCTTCTCATTTCCATTCCTTCTCCCTCTCTCTCCCCTCTCTTCTCCTCTCACTCTTCCTCTTCACTCTCCTCTCTCTTCGTCTCCTTCTCTCTCCTCTCCTCTCTCCTTCCTCTCTCTCCTCTCCTCCCCCTCTCCTTTCTCTCTTCATCTCCCCTATCTTTCTCTCTCTCACCTCTCATTTCTCTCCTCTTTCTCTCTCTCTCTCTCTCTCTCTTCTCCTCCTCTCCGTCCTCGTCCTCTTTCTCTCCTCCCTTCACTTTCTCTCACTCTCTCTCTCATCTCTCTCTTTCTCTCTCTCATCTCTCATCCTCTCTCCCCCTCCTCTTTCCTCTCTCTCTCCTACTCTCTCTCTCATCCCATTCTTCCTCTCACTCTCCTCTCATCTCTCCTCTCTCTCCCTCCCTCTCTCATCTCCTCTCTCCTCCTCCCTCTCCTCCTCTCTCTCCTCTCTCCTCCCCCTCTCATTCTCTCATTCTCTCTATCATCTCTCTCTCCCATTCCCATCGTCTCTCCCTCTCTCTCATCTCCTCTCCTCCCTCTTCTCCTCTCCCCACTCTCTCCTCTCTCTCACATCCTTCCCCTTCCCCCTCTCACCCCATCTCCTCTCTCCTCTCCCCCTCTCTCCTCCCTTCCCTCCCCCTTTTCCCCCCCCCTCCCTCCTCTTCTCTTCTCCCCCTCCCCCCCTTTTCCTCCCTTCCTCCCCTCCCCTTCCCCCTCTCCCCCTTTCCCTCCTCCTCTCCCACTTCTTTTCTTTTTCCCTCCTTTTTCCCTCTCTTCTCTCCTCTCCCCCCCCCCCTCCCTCTCTCTCTTCCTCTCCTCTTCTCTCTCTCACCTCTCTCCTCTCTCATCCTCTCTCTCCCTCTCTTCCTCCCCCCTCCCTCTCCGTCATCCTCTCTCTTCCTCTTTCTCTCTCTCCCTCTCTCATCCCTCTCTTCTCCTCCCTCTCCATTCCTCTCTCCTCGTCTCCTCATCTCCTCTTTTCTTTTCTCTTTCCCTCTCTCTCTCACCCTCCTCCTCTTCTCTCTCCCTTCCCTCTCTCTCTTCTCCTCTCCTTCTCTCCCTCTCCCTTTCCCTCTCTCTCTCCCTCCTATCTCTCTCCCCCTCCTCTCTCTCCTCTCTCTCATCTTCTCATCCCCTCCCATCCCCCTTCTCCTCCCCGACTCTCCGCTCACATCTCTTCCCCTCCTCTCCTCTCCTCTCTCCTGTCTCCCCTCCTCTCGTCTCCACTCTCTCCTCTCGTCTCTCCTCTCGTCCTCATCCCTCTCTCCTCCTCCTCTCTCTCACTCTCATCTCACTCTCCTCCCACTCTCCCTCCTCTCCTCCTCTCATCAACTCTCTCCCTCCATCCTCTCTCATCCCTCATCCTCTCTCGTCTCTCTCCTCTCTCCTCTCCTTCCCTCTTTTCCTCCTCCTCTCTCTCTCTCCTCCTCTCACGCATCTCTCCCACTCATCTTCTCCTCTCTCTCTCTCATCTATCCCTCTCTCCATCCTTCCCTCTCTCTCCTCCCCTCCCTCTCTCTCTTTCCTCCTCCCCCCTCCGTCTCTCCTCTCCTCATCCCCTCTCTCTCTCACCTCTCCTCTCTCTTCTCTCCTCATCTCTCCTCTCTTCTCCTTCTCCTCTCATCTCTCTCTCCTCCTCTCTCCCCTCATCCTCTCTCATCTCCCTCCTCTCTCCTCTTCCTCCTCTCATCTCTCTCTCTCCTCTCTCTTCTCTTCCACTCTCTCCTCTCTCTCTCCTCCCTCTCCCTCTCTCTCTCCTCTCCTCACCTTCCTCCTCATCTCAATCTCTCTCTCTCTCTCCTCTCCCTCTCTTCCATCTCATCTCTCTCCTCTCATTCTCCTCCTCTCTCGACTCCTCTCTCATGCCGTCCTCCTCTCTCATTCTCTCTCTCTCCTCTTCTCCATCTCTTGCATCTCTCTCTCTCTCCTCATTCTCCCCATCCTCACCTCTCCTCTCATCTCCCTCCCATCACCCCTCCTCCACTCTTCCTTCTTCTCTCTCTCTCCGTCCTCTTCTCTAATCTTCTCTCTCCAATCTCTCTCTCTCCCTTCTCTCTCTCTCCCTCTCCTCTTTTCACTTCTCCTCTCTCCCTCCTCTACTCCCCCCCTTCTCTCCTTCTCTCTTTTCTTTCTTTACTCCCCTTTTCCTCATTTTTTTTTTCCCATTCCTCCTCTCCTCCGTTCACTTCCCCTCTCTCTCCTCCTCTTCTCTCACCTTCACATCAAATCATCTCTCCTCTCTCCCCCTCCCCCCCCCCCCCTCCCCACTCCTCTCTCCTCCTCGTCTCCTACTAGGTCCTCTCTCTCTCTCTCACTCTCTCTCTCTCTCCTCTCTCTCGCTCGACTCTCTTTTCCTCTCTCTCCTTTCCTCATCTCTCCCCCCTTCCCATCAACTTCCCCCCCCCCTTTTTCCCTTTTTTTTCCTCCTTTTCTCTTCTCTTTCCTCCTTCTCCTCCTCCCCCCTCCCTTCTTCCCTTTTCCCCCTTTTCCCTTTTCCTCCCTCCTTTTTTTCCCCTCCTCCTCCCCTTTTCCCCCCCTCTCGTCTCTCTCCCCACCTCCCTTCTCGTCACATCTCTTTTTCTCCCTTCCCCGTCTCTTTCCCCCTTTTTCCTTCCTTCCTCCCCTTCTCCCTTTTCCCCCCCCCCTCTTCTCTCACTCCCTCTCCCCTCCTTTTCTCTTTTTTCCCATCTACCTTCCCCCTTTTCTCTTCTCCTCTCCTCTCCCCCTCTCCTTTTTTCTCTTCCTCCTCTCTCTCCTTTTCCTTCTTATTTTTTCCCTCCTCTTCTCTCTCTCTCCTCCTCCTCTCTCATCTCTCCTCTTTTCACTCCCTCTCCTCTCACTCTCTTTTTTCTCCTCCCCCTCTCCCCAGTCTTTTTTCCTCTCGTCCCCTCCCTTTCCCCTTTTCCCTTTTCCCCTCTCCCCTCCCCCCCCCCTCTCCTCTCCCCTCTTCTTTTCTCTCTCTCTCGCCCTCTCTTTCTTTCTCTCTCACCCTCTCCCCTCATCTCTCTCTCCTCCCTATTCTTTCCCCCTCCTCTCCCTCCCCCTCCTTCTCAAATCTCCCCTTTCTCTCCCTCTCTCCCCTCTCCTCTTTTTCCCTCCCTTCTTCCCCCCATCTCCTCTTCTCCTTCTCTCTCTCTTTCTTTTTCTTCCCCCCCTCTCCTCCCTCTTCTTTCCACTCTCTCATCTTCCTCTCTCCCCTTCTCTTTTCCCTTCTCCCCTTTCCTCCCTCTTCTCTCACTCTCCTCTCCCTGTTTTCTAAACCCACCTCCCTGCTCATCTTCTCTCTCTCTCCCTCCTCTTTCTCCTTTCCTTTTTTCCTCTCATTTCTCCCTCTTCTCCTCATCTCTTTCTTTCCCCCCTCTTCTCTTTATCTTCCTCCTTCGACACCTTCTTTCTCTTCTCCTCTCATCCCTCCTTTTTCCCTCCCCTCCCTCTCCCCTTATCCCCCTCTCCCCCTCCCTTTTTCCCCCTCCGCCTCTCTTCCCCTCTTTTTCTCCACTCCTTCGCCTCTCTCCTCTCTCTCATCTCTACTCCTCTCTCTCTCTCTCTCTCTCTCCTCACTCCTCTCTCTCTCCATCTCTCTCTCCTCTCCTTTCCTCTTCTCTCTCTCTCTCTCCATCAATCTCCTCTCCCCTCTCCCTCTCCTCCTCTCCTTCTCTCCCCTCTCTCCTCTCCTCTCCCCCTTCTCCCTTCCTTTTCCTCCTTCTTCTTTCCTTTTTTTTTTTCCCCTCTACCCCCCTCCCCGATCTTTTCTTCTCAACCTCTCTTTTCTTTTCCCTTCTCCCTCTTTTCCGTCCCCTCGCTTCCTCCCCCTCTCTTTCCTTTCTTTTTCCCTTTTTTCTCTTCCTCTTCCACCCCTTTCCCCTTCTTTCTTTTCTTTCTTTTTTCTCTTTTTCCTAATTTCTTTCTTTTTTCCCCCCCCCTTTTCCTTTCCTCTGATCCCTTTTCTTTTCTCCTTTTTTTCCCTTCCCTTTTCCTCTCCTTTCTTTTCTCTCTCTTTCCTCTCCTTTTCCCTCTATTGTTTCCTTCTTCCTTTCTTCTTTTTCCTCCCTCTTTTTTCTCATCCTCCCCTCCTCTTCACCTCTTCTTCCTTCTCTCTTCTTCTTTCTCTCTCTCTCCTCCCCCGATCTCTCTCCTCCTCTCCCCCTTTTCTCTCTCCCTCTCTTTCCCCTTTCTTCTCCCTCTCTCTCTCTC
>NC_061819.1:32496377-32498877 GCF_019202785.1 Penaeus chinensis | reverse complement strand
AAGAGAGAGAGGTTGGAGAGGTGGAGGAGGCGGGAGGAGAAAGGGTGAGAAAGATAAAGAAGGAAAGAGGATGCATAGAAAGAAGAAAAAGTACATATGTATACGTAGTACAGTTGTGCGTATTTGTGTAAGGGTAGATGCGGCTGTAGAGGTGCATGTGTTAGGTGATCCTTTAGCGTATGTGTTTAAGGAGGAAGCAGGAACAGACGACCTGTGAGAGGGAAGTCGCAACAATGCGCTAGAACTTAGTAAAACGTCTTAGCATTTCCGGTTGCGCCGCCTTTCCGAGTGGCGCCGCGTCCGTGCATTCGCTCCGCAGGGCGCCTTCGGAAGCTGGCGACGCCGGCCCCCGCCACATCTCCCTCGCATCTCTGCCGGCAGCGAGGGCGCGCGACGTCGAAGTGGCCTCCAGCAGAGCATGGCGGGCCTGACCGCAGTTGTTATGGTAATTCTCTGTTGTTAGGTGCGGGAGTGTGGGTGTGGCTCTCGGGACTAATGTGGAGGTGCGTGGCGCACACGCACACGCACACACACACACACACACACACACACACACACACACACACACACACACACACACACACACACACACACACACACACACACACACACACACACACCCGGTGTGTGTTTGCATGTGTGACGATTGATAACACGTAAATCTGTTGTAAAAATGTTTTTTATATTGTTGCTATGTAACAATATATATGTATATATATGCATGTGTGTGTGTTTGTGTGTATACATGTATATATATATATATATATATATATATATATATATATGTGTGTGTGTGTGTGTGTGTGTGTGTATGTATGTATGTATGTATATATGTATGAATATACATTTTGAAATCATGATTTGTCAACATTGCCATATACCGCTTGTATCAATTGTCAGGAAAATCACCGACCCGTGTCGGGTTTTCTGACTTATTTCCACACACGCAGCCACACACACTCTCTCTCAGTCACTTTCACTCTCACTCACAGACGTACGCTGCGTACGCGCACACCTATTGGTAGGAGTGATGCATACAACTATTGATGATGGTGCGACACAGTACATTGAGCTTATCTGTAGCATTTAAATCAGTCGCCGGCCGGCACTGCGAGGTGCGAAGGGCAGAGAGAGTGCGCCAGGTGTGGTGCAGCGTTTTGCTTGATATAAAAAAGTCTCTGAGTGGTTATACACTCCGTTTTGCTGATGTTACGGTAAAAATAGCTTTATTCATAGCTAACAGACTTTGTTACGCATATGCCTGTGATATACTCTACCGGATGCAATTTTCAATTCATTTGTCCTTCTGCGAATTACGTAAAATCTGGATATTCTTGGCGCTGTAGACGTAGGCCTACGGTTTAAATTGTGGTCGAATCAAGGAGGGAAAGCGCCACTTGCGGTCGGCGCCAAGCGGTCGGCCCACCCGGGAGGCGGCGCCGTGTTTCGACGGCCTAGTATGTGTCGTGAGCATGTCGCGGTCGCGGGGTTTCGGGCGTGAGCGAACAAGAGCGATTTTCGGGAGAGCCAGCGGAGAAATCCCCGAGAAGATGTCAAACATCACGGCGCGTCGAAAGGGCTTCACTGATGTCCCCGGCGAGTGGATGGGCGCTGAGGTGGGGGTGGGGGCGAAATGGGGGAGGCGAGGGTAGATAAGCGGTCAAGAGGGCGAGGAAGCGCCTCCAGTGTACGCGCAGGGAGAGGAGGAAACGACCAAACTATTTTAAGAGAAACGACAAAGGCGAGACGTTAGGCGTGACATAAAAGAAAGGCTTTTGAAGAGAAACTTCAAAGGGAGCGATAAAGGCTCCGCCACAAGACGGCGGCGCAACGGTTGGCACCAGATTGGCTCTGGAGCTTCTGGCCACCTGCGTTAGGCTTGGACGAACGAACTTGTCACACCGTATATCAACTAAATTGCTGCTGGACAAAGAGCGATATCTGTCGAGCAGCGCAATCTCTACTTCGAGAAAGCGATACAAATTCGAGATAAATGATCGCTCGCTCCTTTCCGCAAAGAGAAAGTTAGGCCAGAATTTGTTTGCTGTGGTGTGTAATGATGCATGATGACACTCTGCTGCTTTTTCTTGGAGAGTTAACTTTAGCAATAATTACCTCGTTTTCTGGGGATCTCAGAAGAACATATGGGATCGCCCAGTAACATTACCCATTCTAGGGCTTTAGCCCCTGTGTGTTCGATTGTTGAGAAGGCACCATGGCTCGGTCCGCTTAGCTTGTCATGAGAAAACTTCATACAACAACAACAAAACAAAAACAAAAACACAACACATGTAGAAAAGGAAAACATTATACTTAGGGTGTCCTGGTTTTATGTAAGTTTTAAATCGCTTTTTCTGTTTCCTTTACACTCTTCTCCCCCCCCCCCCTCTCTTTCTCCCTCTCTCTGTCCTCCTCTCCTTCTTCCTCTCTCCCACATTCACTCCTGTCTCTTCCCTCTTTCGCTCCTGTCTCCCCTCTCTTTCTCTCCTCTATTTTCTCT
>NC_061819.1:32475499-32496277 GCF_019202785.1 Penaeus chinensis | reverse complement strand
CACTTAAGATACGAGGCATTATGAAGAGACTCGTATATCAGAATCTCAAGCCTCCAATTCCGCCACAGGTAAGATCGTGAAGGTGGAGCCAAGTCACAGCAGCGAAAGCCTGGAGAGCAAGGTGGAGCATGTGTGGCGGGCGCTGGCTTTTTACAGGGATGTGGTGGAGAAGAGCATGATGGACATGTTGCCCGGCTCAGCCACAGTCGTGCTCGAGATGGTTCTCGCTCTCAACCTCGCCCTCAAGCCCTGCTTCTCTAATCAGAACAGGTCAGTGCTATTAACCTTTGCAGAGCCTTTTCCTATTAACCTTTCTTCTTCACTTATCGCCTTCCATAGGGTCTCTCCCCTCTCCTCCCCCTCACCTCGTCTCTCCTTTCCTCTCTTTTTCTGTCTTCTCTTCTCTTTTCCTCTCCTTTCCTCTCTTGTCCTTCCCTCTCCTCTTTTCTCTTCCCTTCTCTCTTTTCTCCTCTCCCCTCTCCCCTCTCCCCTCTCCCCTCTCCCCTCTCCCCTCTCCCCTCTCCCCTCTCCCCTCTCCCCTCTCCCCTCTCTTCACTTCTCTTCTCTTCTCTTCTCTTCTCTTCTCTTCTCTTCTCTCTCTCCTCTCCTCTCCTCTCCTCTCCTCTCCTCTCCTCTCCTCTCCTCTCCTCTCCTCTCCTCTCCTCTCCTCTCCTCTCCTCTCCTCTCCTCTCCTCTCCTCTCTTCCCTCTCCTCTCCTCTCCTCTCCTCTCCTCTCCTCTCCTCTCCTCTCCTCTCTTCTCTTCTCTATTCTCCTCTCCTCTCATTTAGTCTCTCCTTTCTGATCTCTCTTCTCTCTTCTCTCTCCTCTCCTCTCCTCTCCTCTCCTCTCCTCTCCTCTCCTCTCCTCTCCCCTCCCCTCCCCTCCCCTCCCCTCCCCTCCCCTCCCCTCCCCTCTCCTCTCCTCTCCTCTCCTCTCCTCTCCTCTCCTCTCCTCTCCTCTCCTCTCCTCTCCTCTCCTCTCCTCTCCTCTCCTCTCCTCTCATCTCATCTCCTCCTTCATTCTGCTCTTTCTTTTCTCTATTTCCTCTTTCTCATTTCTCTCCTTTTTATCTTCTCTTGTCTGTTTTATGAGTCTCTCTTCTCTCCACCTTCTCTTCTCTCACCCCTCACACTGTCCCTACTCCCTCTCCCCATCTCTCATCCCACTCTTTTTCACCTCTCCCTCAATTCTCCCTCTTTTTCCCTCTCCTCTCCCCTTTGTCTCTCTTTCTCTTTTCTCATTTTCCCCCTCTTTATTTTCATTTAAATTCAGTCTTTCTCCTCTTTTCCTGTCTCCTTAAGTCATCTCATTGTGCTTCATATCCTACATATTAGCAAAGAGTTCAGTATAAGGCAGGATTTCCAAATAACTTTCCCTGGTGGTGTTCCATACAGCTCTGCGGTGTCTTCAGTCATAGCCCGCGTACACCACAGTGTGGCAGAATTGGTGCGGTGGAGTGACCAGTTATTACTTCGTGGGGATGAGGCTCACAATACTCAGACCGTCCAACAGGTTGTTCAGTCAGTTAGGGATGCCGTCCAGGTAGGTTCTCTATTACTATATGATGTATACTATAGGTGTGTGTAACAGAGCTGATCAGATGACAGTAATTTTTAAAATTTATTTTTAATGAATTCCTTTTGTTCTATTTCTCAGGCTTTCGTTGATCTTGCTGCTGATAAGGAAAACTTGAATATATCAGATTCAAGCATAATGGATAGCACTCCGTCCACTAATGTTAATAATAATTCGATAAACTCAGAAATATCAACTCCTTATTACAGGTAAACTATTTTTATGTATTATTTTATACTGACCATAAATGTATGTAACAGTCATATATGTAGACACATGCACTCTATTATTATTTGCAGTACAATAATTCAAACACAGTTTCAAATTGAGGCCTGCTAAATGATGAGCTCATTCCTTTTGCAGAAATTCAGATACTGTGTCAAATCATCGAAATTCACTGCCTGAGATTACAGCTGATTCACCTGTGGAAAAGAATAGAAGTTTCCTTTCTCCACGAGACAGTAGCACTAAGCTTAGCCACTCACTGAGTTCTGACTCAATACTTAATACCACTGTGGAAACACCACCTCCTAAGCCACCTCTTCCAACTGGGTGAGTTCCATACCTTAATTTTTCTAAACCCCTTTTCTCTGGGTAAGTTCCCTGCTTTATTCTTTCTCAAGATGATTGTTTTATAAGACTAATTCTAGGCATTTTTGATGATAATATTTTGATCATCCTTGTCTTTCTGAACAGGCGGAATGATATTGCACCCCCACTACCTCCAAAGAAGAAGAATCACTGTAAGAGAAGTTCCCCAGAGAATGGTGTAGGCAACCCCATGTACCAAAACTCACCCCTTGGGCACAGCTCACCATTAAACCGCAGCCCAAGGGAAAGTTCCTCAGAGTGGCAACCTCATGGCTGTAGTTCACTGGACAGGGAATCTCATACTGCTCATTCCTCAGACCAAGTATCCCCTGCATCCAGTCTTGACTCCATGAACCAGTCTCATGAAGAGTCTGTTAAATGCCAGACAAGGCTTAATCCCTGTGGGTCTATTCTTAATGATCGATTTGATCTTGATTTTGAAAGAGCCCTGCAGAAGATTGGTATAGAACCTAGGCTTGGCCACTGTTTATCAGACTTTGACACTGCCAGTATGTGTTTCACGGACTCTGGCTTCCCTTCTCTTTCCTCAGTGAACAGCCTCTCATCAAACACTCTCATTAACAGGTACTTGTTTTAAGTGGGTGTATGTACATAAATTGGGTTGAAATCTATCTAGAGTCACCACTGGATTCTTAAACAGTTTATTGAAGAATTGATACTAGTTGATTGATAGAGTAGTATTGCAATACTTGAAAGTTTTTGTAGGGAAATATCTATAGCTTAATTTTGTTACAGCTCTACCAACCAACCCTTCCTAAGTCATATGTCCAAGAGCACCAGTGAGAGTCAGTCAGTGGTGGAGTCTCGCACAGAGACCTTCTTCTCCTCCTCATCTCAGGTAAGATTGAATTACATCATAAACACTTTAGCCTGATCTTGATGGTGCATGCAGTGTAAAGGTATAAAGTGATTAAGCATGACATGCTTTATGATATAGATTTTATCATCTATAGATTACTCTTTCTCTATGAACTTCAACAGTTCTAGTGGTTTGATCTCTGTTACTTTTAGTAATCACAATTGATGGGATTACCTTCATAAATACTTTACATCTTTATTGCATTTTTCATGATCATTACTCTATATTCCTAATAAGACCATATATGCTGACATTATTAATTTCTAAATCATTTAGCAATGTTATTAATATTAGCAGCATACAAATGTTTAATAAGATGTCTAACTAAAAGAAGCTAAAATACAAAAATGTCTTATATTAATGATACAGGTATTAAACTAGTTGAGTATATTATTATTTTTATTGTATGTTCAATATTCCTGGAAACAAAGAAAATATACTGTTGAGATTTAGGTATTATTTGTGGAAACTTATCTTTACATTATCACACTATCAGTGTTTTTTTCTGCCAATTCACTTTCAGTTGGAAAATAAGTGTAATATTCTTTGGAAGTGGTGGAAGCTGACCTAGTTGTAAAGATGGGAAATGACGAGAAGAATATTTTGATTAATATACTGAATCACAGTGATTATTGTAATTCATGATAGTGGAACTTGTAGATATTACATTTTGATATCAGTTTATGTACTGCCATGAATACCTGTCAGGTGATGAACTAAGTGTATTATGATTTTCACACTTAAGTATCAGAAAGCAAATTTTGCCTTAGGCCATTTTTAACTTGTGTACCAATCTTTGTTTACTATTGTTGTATTCAGTTTTTGTATGAGTAAATTGATAGACCAATTAGTAAGAAAAAGATTATTTTTAGTTTTAACCCACTGACTCAAAGAGTGTACGTATACATGCAGTGATTTTGTTGTTTTGTTTTATTCATTTTTATTCACATCGGTGACTCCAGGAGTTCTGAGTCACCAGGAGTTGAATACTTGGCCTGTGGTCGCATTTTTACCACTTTTCTTAAGCTTTTGGATATTTTTTTTTTATTATTCTCGTTATTATTATTGTTAACAAAGTGATGAGGATAATAATGATGAATATGATGATGATGATGATGATGATGATGATGATGATGATGATGATGATGATGATGATGATGATGATGATGATGATGATGATGATAATGATGGTGATGATGATAGTAATAATGAAAATGAAAACAAGGTTGATAATAATGAAGATGATAATAATAATAATCATGGTAATAATAATGATTTTGATAATGATAATAGTCATGATAATGATAATAATTGTGATAATGATAATACTTTTGATAATGATAATAATTGTGATAATGATAATCATGAAAATGATAATTATAATGATAAAGATTATGATAATCATGATGATATTGATGATAATAATAATAGTAATGATAATGAAATGATTGTGGTGATGGTAATGATGATGATGATGAGGATGATGATCATGATCATGATGATGATCATGATGATCATGATGATCATGATGATGATCATGATGATTATGATGAGCATGATGATCATGATATCAAAAAAAAAAAAAAAAAAAAAAAAAGTGAGTAAAAAGATAAGAACAGGTGACTCCTTGGTGACTGAGCACTTGTGAAGCAAAAACAAAATTAATAAAACAAAACTACAGTGGGCAGTGCAAGTACCCAGTGCCAGTGGGTTAGTGAATTTTATACTTTTAAAAATAGTTTTGTAATTATTGTGATGTGATAAGTGTAATGTTTGAAACTTATATTCATAGTATTTTTCCTTAAAAGTTCTGTATTGCTATGTAATGTAGAAGTTCTTTACAAGATGAATGTTGGACAATGTTGTGCATTTTATCTTTGCTGCTACTTTTTATTGGAATGTTCCACTTGAAGTGTGATTGTCACTCTGGTCCAGACGTCAGACCCCACCCACTGCACCCTGCTTTTTCTGACTTGCATGGCTAAATTCAACAGGTTAGCAGTAAGGTGAGCTGCGGCACCAAGCGTGTAGTATCCTACCAGCACTTTACCACTACCCGTTCATCCACATCATCCTCAGCTTCATCTGCTTCAACCTCCTCCAGTGGCAGTGAGGTGGGTCTCCAGGTGAATGAGGTTAATAGATCTATTGTGCCTTATCTGTTCTTAGGCCTACTAGTAACTGGGTAATAGGTCTATAATTGGTTTAAACAATTAAATGCATGTTTTCTAGGTGTCATGGACATTAAGATTTCTTAGTATTAGGTTTTGTGTTAAATGGTAACTGTGATAATCCTTTTTGTATAACATATTTTTGTTCTTGCCTGAACACAACACACACACACAAAATTTGTTTGATGTTTCCATCATCATTTCTGCTGATAATATATCTAATTGATAATATATCTAAGTGATGCAAAGGTTCTCAACTATTTTTGGTTGGCTGTTTGGAACTTGTGGAACTTATGATATATATTTAATTTTATTATTTGCATGATCATTTTGTGGGGTGAATGTTTTTTTTCATAAAATCCATATATTTGAAGTTTTGTTCACTTTATGCAAATCTTTTTACAGGGAGAAAAGATAGAGAACAACACCATGTCCATTCAAGTACCTCCTGCATTGCCAGTGAAACAGCGCATACAGCAAGGTCGACGATCAGCCGAGATGCGCACAACCTCCACATATGATAACGTTAATTGTGACTTTCCTGATACTGATACTGTAGACTCACATGACATTAGATATAAGGTAAGAAAGATGATATTTAACTTATTATGTGTTTTCTCCATTCCAGTTTATAAAAGAACGCAGTTGGTGATAATTGTTTCTATTTATTTATATTTTGGTAACTTCATTTATACTTTCTTGTCTGCTTGTCAGAAGGATGACCCTAGTCCCAAGCTTCCTCCCAAGATTGGCAATCTGCAGCTGGGTGGCAGCAGTAGTAGTAGCACCAGCAGTGTCAACAGTGGTTATATGAGTAGCACTACAAGCATGTTAAGCAACAGTAGTAATGCCAGCAGTCAGGGGAGCAGCAGTGTTGTGCAGCTACGGCGGCATACCACGGTGTTCCAGTCCCAGCTTGGTAGTTCATGCCTTGGTGATGACAACCCACCACCACTGCCTGTGAAGAAGAAATATGGTATGTATTCCTCTTGGTACAAAATGATCACTCATTGTCTTTTTGCCATAGCATGAGGATTGTTATGCATCAAAGTTTATTCAATCTCTAGGAGTTTAGTCCCAAATAAATTCATAACCAGTAAGTTTATGTCAAAGAACAATACTGCAAGACTGTGATGCTTACCTTTATTCTAGTTATGGACTACATGAAGCTCTTTGGCCAAGTGTCTGAGCCGAATGAAAGTGACCTGTTAAGGAATTCAGTGCACCAGATACACCTCCATGCAGATTGGCATGCTCATGAGAGTGAACATGAGCTTTACCATGCGTCACATTCATTCTCCAGCATGATGAAAGGGTGAGACACACAAATAGTTTATACTACAGTTCTGGCTATGATGTATTACATCTACTTGCAAGAATGTGTGGGTGTTAATTCTGTTTCTTTTCAATGAAAAACATCCTTTTGGCCTGTATTTCTTCTTATTCTTGAATTTACTTTTGCACATATTCTTGTTTGTTTTGTTGCCTTTTCATTTAGTTTTTCTTTTGATTTTCATGTCATAGAGTATCAGAATATTGTACAAAATCTGTATAGCTATAGTTTTGATTTTGTTCATTTGTGATTTAATTTCCTGAATGATGTTAATTAGTAAAATTACACTGTAAGTAAAGTTATATTGTAAAATTATTAATCCAGTTTGAGAATGTTATTAAAAAATTGTGCCTTTGTATTTTAAGGTTTGTAAGGTGGGGTGAAATTTGTTTATGAAAAAAGGAATGTAGAATAATAGAAAAAAATTGGTTCATCTTAACCTAGGATCGGCATGCATGGACATGCCATGCCCACAGGGAATTTAATTTATTGATTGTATTTACACATAAGTGGCTCCACAAGTGCTTAGTCACCAGTGAGTCAATCACTAGTCCGACCTATCTCACCTGTTTACCCTTTTCCTTGATTTTGGGAAATATTTTATTTGATTTAATATTGTGGTTAGTATTGTTAATAGTATTGTTAATAACACTAATGATTATAGGGACAATGATAATATCAGTATAAATATTAATATTATTAGAAAAAATAATTTTTCCTGTAAACTCAAGGAAGGTGAAAATCAGTTGAGAGCAAATAGACAAGTAATTGACTCCTTAGTAGCAGAACACATGTGGAGCCATAGATACATTTTACAAAAATAGTACAGTGAACACCATGTTTTCCAGGCAGCATTGGGTTAAGAATATATTGTTCATAATCAAATCTAAAAACATTCTGTGTGATTACTTACAGCAGCATGGAGCACATATCACTCCAGCCTCCACCAGCGCTGCCCCCTAAGCAGAAGCAGAGGGCCATTGCCAGTGCCTCTCGCCAGTCCTTGCCACCGGCCATGAGAGTTGTACCCATCATGGGACCTGAGCCAGAAGAGAAAGCTTATGAACCGTAAGTTCTTGATTTTCTTGGTGGGAAGGCACCACATAAAGGTCCTCTTCTGTGACATTAGTGATTGTTAACACGTTATTAGACCTATAAGATTATTTAACACTATTCAAAATTGAATTCAGTGATGGTGAGCACTATAGAGTTACTGTTCCATTATTTTAAAGAATTACTAAGAATTACTTGAAATTAAATTGATCATCTTCTGAAAATGGATAGAAGGATAGAAACAAATTTGAAATAAGTAAAGTAAGAACAGATGGGAATAGATTTGTCTTCATATAAAACTGATTACTGTTCGTCTCTTCTAGGATGGACAATGGTCGCAAGCATGAGGAGGAGAGAGATGAACCTGAGGAGGTGATTGTCCAAGACCAGTGTTTGCACATAGAAAAGAAAGCACCAGAGAAGGAAGAGGAGGAAGAAGAGGAGGAAGAATGCTTGCTTGACTATCTTGATGTGCAGGAGTATCTGGTCCTGAAGAAGGAAGGGGATGAGGGCCCTGACATCAGAGGAGGTCCTGTGGATGCACTCGTGGTCCATGCATCTAAGGCTAACAAGAATGGTGAGGTGGAAGTTTTTAAAAAGTATTTTTGTAGTACTTTTTTATACTTAGATGTGGGGGAAAACAAATAAATACTTATTTTTGAGTTTATAGTTCTAGTAACATTATTTTTGTGCATTCAAGTGTTCTGAAGAAGTAGGGGAGATTATTGTATGAGTGTTGGATGGACCATATGTTTTCAAATAAGAATTTACTTTATGGATCTGATATTACAGCATTGCTTTCTGAAATAGAGGATTTCAGTGAGACATTACAGAATGTTTGCTTGAAAACTTTTGAGTCCAGATAACCTGAAGTCGTGTTGATGTTTAAAAACAGTATATGATCTTTGTAGATGTTATCGAGGTTGCAAATATTTTTATATTTTTTTAGCAGTTTTTAGTATCAAGACTGTGTGTGAGTAAATGGGTAACAAGGAAGAAAATAGTTTTATATTTTGGTTATAATGCTGATATTATGGCTTATTTAGTATATTTGGTGTGTAATCCTGTTCTTAATGTTGTGAATGGAATGGCAAAATTACTTTCAGGTGTTTTACCCTTATCAAGCACATTTCTAAAGCAAGTATTTATATTTATTGCTTACCTTTTGTATTGAGTTGTTCTTTTAAGTGTTTTAATCTGAATGTTTTATATTCAAATAACTGACAAGTAAATGATGGAAGTGATGATTTTACTAGTAATAGTAACTTTTTTTTCTTTCATTTCATAAATTAGTTTTTGCTTCCAGTTACTGACATTTATTTGGAGACATTGAAATTATTAATTTAAATGGAATTTTTTCTCTTTCACAAGTTACTATACTGTGCTTTTAATTTTTGCTTTATGTGTAAGGATTTCCAGTCCTTATAGCTTGCTTCTGTTTAAATTTCATAACAGAAAACCAAATTGTAAGTTGACATGTATACAATTGGGCTATATTAGTATAATGATTTTCTTTTCATGGTTAACAGAGGATGAAGAAAAGGATGGTAAGGTTATTGTGTTCCGGTCAGGTGCATGTGCTACGTCCTTTCCTCTTATGTACAATATTTCTGAAATCTTTTGTGTCTGCCATCACTAAATTTAGTAAGGCAGAGAAAAAGAAGTGTAAAGAGAAACATGTATTTCTGATAAAGAGTAGTTACAGTTGTTGATGATTGCAAAAAGAGCAGTAGACCTACATTACTTTTAGTCTGTGTTTGTGAAAAGTCAAGGTTTGACATGAGAACGTAGGAGAAGTACCGAGATGAATTTTAAGTGCGACGGCGAAAGTGTCTGCTTTCACGTTTTCTTTCCAGTGTCCCAGCATTGGTTCTCTTCCTGGGGGGGGGAATGGGGGGAAGTTCTGTAGGGATATTGCTAACTTAGACTTGTCTACGTGTAGGGGGGGTGGACTTGCGGGATTGCTGGATTTGGTGAGTATAATCTATAACTCATTATCCATAACTCTCATCAATAACTACACAAACTCTCTCTACTATACTAAAACACAATCTACTCTATATATCAAATCTATATATCTGACGGCCAGGAGCCAGCGGCAAGAGAAAGGGGGAAAGAGAGAAAGAGAAGCAGAGAGAGGAGAGGGGAAAGAGAGACAGATGAACTAGAGACCGAGAGCACGAGAGACCGCGAGCGCGGAGCCCGACGACGGAGAGAGAGCGAGAGAGGAGAGAGGCAGCGCAGAGAGAGAGAGGAGTGAGGAGAGACGAGCAGAGAGAGAGAGCGGCGAGAGAGAGGAGAGATTAAGTGAGAGAGAGCGCAGGCGAGAGTGGAGATAGAGAGCTATTTAAGAGGAGGAGAGAGACGAGAGAGATTCAGGAATGAGGAGGCGAGAGACTTCAAGAAGAAGAGAGAGAGATTTGGAAGAGAGAGAGAGCGCGTAGGCGTTTAAGAAGAGAGAGAGAGAGCGAGTTAAGAGAAAGAGAGAGAGCGATTAAGAGAGAGAGAATAAGAGAGGAGAGGCTATTACGGAGAGAAGAGAAGAGAATAAGAGAGTAGAATACAGAGAGAGAGGTAGAGAGATTGAAGAGACGAGAGCGAGGCGAGATCTTACGATAGAGAGAGAGAGAAGAATCAAGAGAGAGAGCGAGAGAGATTACGTAGAGAGCGAGAGAGAGCTTAAGGAGAGACCGCGAGGCGAGGAGAGAGCGAGAGAGAGTTTCAGAGAGCGAGAGATAGAAAGAGGAGAAGAGTTACTGGAGCGAGGCGAGCGATAGATTAAGAGAGAGCGAGAGCGAAAGATTGTAAAGACGAGAGAGAGAAGCGAGATTTACAGAGAGAGGGACGATTAGAGCGCGAGCGAGCGAGAGAGTGGCGAGAGAGAGCGAGGGAGAGAGAGAGAGAGGAGATTAAGTAGAGAGAGAATAAGAAGAGAGTTTTAAGAGAATATTAACGTAGAGTGAGCTTAAAGTGAGAGGAAGATTAAGAGAAATATTAAGAGAGTAGAGACTACTTCAAGACCGAGCGCGCGAGCTTACAGAAGAGGCGTGATAGAGAGAAAGTAAAGGAGAAAGAGAGAAGATTAAGAGAGAGAGAGAGAGAGAGCGAGAGGTGAGAGAGATCTAAGAGAGATGAGACGAGGAGAGATTACCAAGAGAGAGAGAGAGATGATTAAGGAGAGACGGAGCGATTCAAGCGAGAGAGAGAGCAGAGAGAGAGCAAGATTCAGACGTGAGAGATAAGAGGATTAAGAGGAGTTTAAAGAGAGAGAGTAGGAGAGATTAAGAGAGCGAGAGAGAGATTAGACGTTAGAGAGAAGAGAAGAGAGAGGCTTAAGAGGAGCGAGAGAAAGAGGGATTTAGAGAGAGATTAAGAGAGAGAATCCGAAGAGCGAGAGAGATTAAGGGAGAGATAGAGAGTAGGGAGATAAAGAACGAGAGAGCGGAGAGCGATTAAGGGAGCGATTAAGAAGAGAGATGCGATTAAGAAGCGACTAGAAAAGAAAAAAAGAGGAGAGAGAGAGCAGAGATTATTTAAGAACGAGAGAAGAATAGAGAGATTAAAACTCGAACGAGAGGCATTCGAGGAAAAGAGAGAGGAGAGAGGAGAAAGAGAGATAGACGAGAGAGCGAGACAGAGAGAGAGAGCGAGAGAGCGAGGAGAGGAAGATTAAAGAAGAGGAGAGATTCAGAGAGAGAAGAGCAGAGAAGATTTAAGAGAGAGAAGCGAGAGAACGATAAGACAGAAGAGAGAGCGCGAATTAAGAGCAGAGAGTAGGAAGGAGAGCGAGAAGATTAGAGAGAGGAAGAGAGAGATTAAGGAGAGAGAGAGATGCATACGTAGAGTGGCGAGGGTAGAGAGAGGAGATTAAGAAGGAGAGAGAGCGGAGTGGAAGATAAAGTCGAAGGATTAAGAGAGAGAGAGGAGTAAAGAGGCTTAAGGAAAGCGAGAGAGAGAGAGATTAACAGAGGCGATTAAGCCTCGGAGAGAGAGGAGATTAAGAAGAGAGAGAGAGAGAGAAGTTAAGGAGAAGAAGAGAGAGAGAGAGAGATTAAGAGAGAGAGAAGAGATTAAGAAGAAGAGAGCGAGATTAAAGAGGCGAGATTAAGGGAAGAGTAGAGAGAGCGCAGATTAGAGAGAGAGAAGAAAGAGAGAGAGAGATTAAGAGCGAGCTAGAAGAGAGAGTGAGCGAGCGCGAGAGAGCGGCGAGAGAAGAAGAGAGTAAGAGAGAGAGAGATTAAGAGAGAGAGGAGAGAGAACAAGATTAAGAGAGAGATTAAGAGAGAGAGAGAGCGAGATTAGAGCGCGATTTAAGCGAGAGAGATGTAAGGAGAGAGAGAGGAGAGAGAGGAGAGAGAGAGGAGAGAGAGAGCGAGAGAGGGGAGAAGGGCGATTAAGAGAGAGAGAGGGGGCGATTCGGAGAGCGAGCAGAGAGATTAAGAGAGAGAGATGCGATATAGAGAGAGAGAGAGAGACGAGAGATAGAGAGATTAAGAGAGAGAAGAGATTTAGAGAGAGAGCGAGGGATTAAGAGAGAGAGAGAGGGCAAAGCGAGCGCGGGAGAGGAGAAAAGGAGAGAGAGAGAGAGATTAGAGAGAGAGAGAGAGATTTATAGAGCGAGCGACGATTAAGAGGAGAGAGCTGATAGGAGATTAAAGCAGAGAGAGAGAGAGGCTTCAGCGAGAGAGAGAGAGCGAAAGAGAAGGATAAAAGAGACCGAGAGAGAGACCGAGAAGAAGAAAGAGTGAGATCCGCGAAAGAGAGAGAGAGAGAGAGAGAGAGAGAGAGAGAAGAGCAACGAAAGAAACTAGAAGAAAGAAAGAAAAGAGCAGAGATAGAGAGAAAGAGGATAGAGAGATAGAGATCGAGAGAGAGAAGGGGACATAGAGAGAGGCGAGATTCCGAGAGCGAGATAAGCGAGCTCGAGATTCGAGAGAGGAGGGTTCCGCGAGGAGAAAGAGCGCGAGCGTGCGAGCGAGAGAGGAGAGGGAGCAGAGAGAGAGCGAGAGAGCGAGAGAGAGGGAGCGCGAGAGAGATTAACGCCGGAGCGAGCGTATAGAGGGGTTAAAGAGAGAGCGAGAGGAGAGAGGGTCGGGAGACGAGGAGGAGAGAGAGAGAGAAGAGCGAGAGGGATCGAGAGAGAGCGAGAGAGAGAGAGCGAGGAGATTACAAGCGAGAGGAGCAGAGCGAGAGAGCGGAGACGAGAAGAGAGAGAGAGAGAGAGAGAGATTAAGATAGAGCAGAGAGAAGAGAGAGAGGAAGATTAAGAGAGAGAGAGAGAGATTCAGAAGAGAGAGAGAGATTAAGGGGAGGAGAGGGGATTAAGGGGAGAGAGCGGGGATTAAGAGGCGAGGGATTAAGGAGAGAGAGAGAGGAGATTCCAGAGGAAGGGAGAGAGGGATTAAGAGAGAGAGAGAGAGAGAGAGAGAGAGAGAGAGAAGGGGATTAAGAGAGAGAGAGAGAGCGATTAAGAGAGAGAGAGGAGCTTAAGCGAGGAGAGAGAGATTAAAGGGAGAGACGGGGTTAAGGAGAGAAAAGATTAGAGATTAAAGAGAGCGAGCGAGGAGCTTTCAGCGAGCGGAGAGCGAGATTAAGCGGGAAGAAAAGAAAGGGAGAGAGGCGCAGAAAAACCGAAGCAAAGAGAGCGATTAAAGAGAGAGAGGGGAGAGGATTAAGAGAGAAGAGAGAGAGAGAGATTAAGAGAGAGGAGAGAGAGTTTAAAGAGAGAGAGCTTAAGAAGAGAGATTAAGAGGGAGATAGGAGAGAGATTAGAGAGAGAGGAGAAGAGAGATTAAGAGAGGGAGCGTCGGGATTAAGGAGAGAGAGGGATAAGGAGAGAGAAGCAGGAGAGAGCGGAGGAGAGAGAGAGGAGAGATGGGAAGAGAGGAGGGGAGAGATTCGCAAGAGGAGAGGGGAAAGGGATTAAGGGGGAGAAGGAAAAAGCGGCAGAGGGGAAATTAAAGAGAGCGAGAGGAGAGAGATAAGAGGGGAGGGGAGAAAAGAATTAAGAGAGAGGGAGAGCGAGAGGGGGGAGGGGAGAGAAGGAAAGAAGAGGAGAGGAGTGAGAGAGAGAGGGGAGCGGGGATTAAGAAAAAGAGGAGTTTTAAGAGAG
This sequence comes from Penaeus chinensis, assembly GCF_019202785.1. Lineage (NCBI taxonomy): Eukaryota > Metazoa > Arthropoda > Malacostraca > Decapoda > Penaeidae > Penaeus > Penaeus chinensis. The sequence continues at coordinate 32,482,561 of NC_061819.1, read as the reverse complement.
CGAGCAGCGAGCGAGAGAGAGAGAGAGAGAGAGAGAGCGAAGAGAGCGGAGAGAAAAAAAGGAAGAGAGAGAGAGAGAGAGAGAGAAGAGAGAGAGAGAGCAGAAAGAGAAGAGCCAGAGACGAGAAGAGGAGAGAGAAGAAAGCAAAGACGAACGAAAGAGGGGATAGCGAAAGGGAGAGAGAGAGATTAAGAGAGAGAGATTAAAAAGAGAGAGAGGGGTAAAGAGAGGAGAGGAGAGAGAGAGAAGAGGAGAGAGCGAGAGAGAGAGAGGAGAGAGAGGGGGAGAGAGAGAGAAGAGAGAGAGAGAGGGAGGAAAGAGGGAGAGGGGGAAGGGGAGCGATTAAGGGGAGAGAGGGAGATTACGTAGAGAGGAGCGAGAGATTAAGCGAGAGGAGGGGATTAAAAAAAGAGAGGGGGGGTTAGAGCGAGAGGAGGGGTTTAGAGAGAGAGAGGGGTTTTTAAGAGAGGGAGAGGGATTAAGAGAGAGGGGAGGATTACGGAGAGAGGAGTGGTTTAAGGGAGGCAAAGGATTTAGAGAGAGAGAGGGGGTTAAGGACGCGAGAGTTAAGAGAGCAGCGAGATCGGAGGAATTAAGGCGAGAGAGAGAGAAATTTTAGGAGGAGCGGACCCCTTTGCGCGAGAGAGAGGAGAGATTAGGGGAGCGGGGGGAGAAAAAGAGACTGAGAGGAAAGAGCGGGAGAAAAATTTTTGAGAGGATGCCAAAGAGATAAGTCGAGAGGCGATGTACGAGAGAGGAGAGAGCGCAAAAGCCGCTATCTCTCTTCAACCCTCTCCCCCCTCAACCTCCTCTCTCTCTCTCTCCTCTCTCTCTCTCCTCTCTCCTCTCCTCTCTCTTCTCTCTCCCTCTCCTCTTCTCCTCCCTCTCTCCCTCCCTCTCCCTCTCCCTTTCCCTCTCCTCTCCCTCTCCCTCTCCCTCCCTCTCCCTCCCTCTCCCTCTCCCTCTCCCTCTCCCTCTCTCTCTCTCTCTCTCTCTCTCTCTCTCTCTCTCTCTCTCTCTCCCTCCCTCCCTCCCTCCCTCTCTAACTCTTCCTCTCCCTCTCCCTCTCTCTCTCAACCTCTCTCTCTCTTTTAACCTCTCTCTCTCCCTCTCTCTCTCTCTCTCTCTCTCTCTCTCTCTCTCTCTCTCTCTCTCTCTCTCTCTCTCTCTCTCTCTCTCTCTCTCTTTCTCTCTCTCTCCCTCTCTCTCCCTCTCCCTCTCCCTCTCCCTCTCCCTCTCCCTCTCTCTCTCTCTCTCCCTCTCCCTCTCCCTCTCCCTCTCCCTCTCCCTCCCCCTCCCCCCTCCCCCTCCCCCCTCTCCCTCCCCCTCCCTCTCTCTCTCTCTCTCTCTCTCTCTCTCTCTCTCTCTCTCTCTCTCTCTCTCTCTCTCTCTCTCTCTCTCTCTCTCTCTCTCTCTCTTACTCCCACTCTTACTCTTTCACTCTTACTCTTTCACTCTTACTCTTTCACTCTCACTATTACTCTCACTAGCTGTTTAACTCAGACAGACATGTATATATTCTCATATCCTAACAAACACACACTTGTCCAAAATATTTTCATCATGTCTTGCACATTCTTACACTTACAGGATATGACAAGATAGAGATTATTGTTCATCTCACATTATATTTATATTTACTTTTTTTTATTCCAGATTTCTTGTATCAAGAAGCATTTTTGACTACATATCGCACCTTTGTAACACCCAGTGAACTTGTGACGAAGTTGTTGTATCGTTACAATAAATTTACAAACAGCCCAGATGTGGACCGCCAAAAAGCAGCAAGAAACGCCTTCTCTCTCCTTGTTCGTGTTGTGGATGAGCTCACCATCACTGACTTGAACATTGAGCTTCTTGAAACTCTTACTGAATTTGAATATTATCTCCTTTGTTGTGGTGATCTGCTTTTGGCAAGAGCCCTAAGAAAAAAGATTGTTGAGAAGCTAGAGAAACGCAAGAGATACTATGCTCCAAATGAAAGTTTGATTATTGCCTCACGGGAGGTGACGACAAAACAGTCTACTATATTAGAATTCAAGTCACAAGATATAGCTGAACAGATGACTTTATTGGATGCTGAACTGTTTCACAATATGGAAATTCCAGAAGTATTGCTCTGGGCGAGAGAGCAGAATGAGGAAAGATCTCCAAATTTAACAACCTTCACTGAACATTTTAATAAGATGTCTTACTGGGCTCGCTCTCGAATCCTTGAGCAAGAAGATGCAAAAGACAGAGAAAAGTATGTCATGAAATTTATCAAAATAATGAAGCATCTTCGTAAAATCAGCAATTTTAACTCCTACTTGGCTCTTCTCTCTGCATTGGACTCTGCCCCCATTAGGAGACTAGAGTGGCAACGAAATGTTACTGATGGCCTGAAGGAGTACTGTGCCCTCATAGACTCCTCATGCTCGTTTAGGGCATATAGACAGGCTCTCTCTGATTCTACACCTCCCTGTATACCTTACATGTAAGTTGAAGAGATTACTTAAGTGGATTTCATCTTTTTCACTGCTTGATATTGAAAAAATAATATTTAAAAAATTATACTTATGTAAACTAATTAATTAATTTTACAGTGGACTGATCCTTCAAGACTTAACATTTGTGGATATTGGAAACAACGAATTGATGTCAGATGGGAATGTCAACTTTTCTAAACGCTGGCAACAGTTTAATATTCTTGATAATATGAAAAGATTCAAGAAATGGTGAGTACACATTGTGGTTGGAATATACACTATGAAAGACAGAGTATAACTTTAAGTATGTGTCAGTAGTCATTTTTGCAACTTTAATCACACCAACTTGTTTAACTTTTTTCAGCCAATATTCCTTCAAGAAGAATGAAAAAGTCATTGCCTTCTTTAACAACTTCGACGACTATCACAGCGAAGAGGCTCTCTGGCACATCTCTGAGTCCATCAAACCCCGAGGTGGAAAGAAGAAGTGAAAGCCGAAACGAGACAGAGATCTCTCAATCGCAGGATCGAATTAAGCTTTAGACATATTTCACTGCAGTAATGCATGATTTATATAAATGTTATATTTTTTTTAACAGTAATTGTAGTACATTCTGAGGTGATACTGTGAGTTTGACTCAGAATACTTTATTGTGTTCCATTATTTGTGTAAAATAGCACAGATGACTTGGATATTCTACCACACATAATACTAGCAATCAGATACACCTCAAAAGTATATATTTGTTAATAGAAAACGAAATATGAATGAATATGCATATATTACTATTACATCCCAGTCCATTGTGTAATATATAGTAGAGATTAGTTGGAAGCATCATGAAGGTGCTTGGTATGGAGGCCATAATGGCTAGTCGTTTTTGAGTTTAGTGGCTTTGAAAGTATAGGTAGATATGCTTGAAAGTTCGTTCTGGTAACTGTTAGGCTTTTATGGCATAACTACAAAATGTAAGGAATGAAAAGGCAGAAAATATTGTTCATATATTGATGGGATATATGCTGCCAATAAAGAAAGTGAAAGAATTAAATCAAAGAATATTAAGTGTGTAGTCAGTTTGTATATATTTGTACAGTGGAAATCAGAATAGAATAATCATTTTTATTTTATTTGGTGATATAGACAGTCCTACAGATATTTAGCCATTTTGTGTTCTCAGTTATGCAATTCACAAAACTCATTCTTACTCAAATATGGGTTTCTGTTCAACTCTTTGTTACTTCATAATAATGTAAACATTTGCAAGCCAAAGATGTAGCCGAAGGCTGCGCATGTAATGATCAGTCCAAAGATATTTTCTTGTATGTTAGTAGGTGGGAATGAAACCATCAGACTTGTGCTGATTAGGTGAATTTCTCCCTTTAGACTTTTACTTAGAATAAAATCACTTCCTCTATTTAAGATGGTGTTCTGCCAGCAGTTCTCTTTGGCAGCACATCATTTGTATTGTTGTTTCCTATTGGCAAATCACATGTGTTTGTGGTTATAGAGAAGAAATGCCAAACATCTGTTCTTTTATTTTGGTCCTTTGAACTGTCACAAAACATTAAGACAGACCATAGTGCTTCATATGACTGCACACAACTGGCAAGACTTGTCAGTACTGACAAGAGTATTATATAAGGTCACAATACACTAGATGGACTACATTATTAGGCTTGATCACCCTACTTGTTGCTAATCATTTCAGGCCTTAATGGTAGATCATCCAATCTGTGTTTAGGGTTATCTGATCTTCCATGACTTATCTGGGAAGGACTTTGAGGCATAGGCACATGCTCTAGCATACTGGTTATAGTATAATTCATTACTGATGTTAATATAATTCTTAGAAGTAAACACAGTTGCAAGTAATGTATATTAGGTGAACATTGTATACAGTTACATGTCATTTGCAGAACTATGTTGACCTAAGAGAAATAGAATATGGGACGGAATAACTCATATCTGTTTTAGGGTTTCCATTTTTATTTTGCAAAGGGAAGTGAGTAGGCACTTATTACTGTGTTATGGTGTTTCACTACTCTGCTATGGGTAATAGTAAATACATCACATCAAACTTTATAATGCTAAAGTGTCTTGGAGGATGAATACATAATTTCATCACTATATTATCAGAAAAAAAGTGTGAGACTGCTCCAAAGATTATTGTTGTGTTGTGATTGTTAGTAATTACTTTGGAATTATTATTAATGCTCTTATCATCCTGTGAAGGCAGAAATGAATGCCACTATTCAATATGGATATGAACTAAATACTAGCAACTATTATTATCAAAAGCTGCAACAATCTTCTCCAATATTCAGCAAGCTATGATTGGCAGAGCAGTATGTTTCTTTGGAAGCTTCTGTACTTGTACATTCATTTCTTCTCCTTGAAGTTCTTAACCTTGGCTAAAGCATTTTCTCCATATCCTTATCTTTATTCCCATACTTTCCTTTTCTTTTATTTGACTATAAAGGTCTATGGCAAAGTGACAGGTATCCCCTCATTATGTATTTTTGTTGTCATCTTTTGCTTCTATTTATTATGTATTTCTTTCTACCACTTACTCCCATTACCTTTTGCCACTTTGATAAATTGTCATCTCATTTTGTTACTGATTTTAGTTATGCATCTTTTTTCTCTTGCATAATGATTGTTTGTAATAATTATAATGACCAGATACTGTATTTCAATTTATTTCCTTTCTTTTCTCACATTTGCATTGTTGATAAGCATTTTATGGTGAGTTATGTATATATTTATAAAAGAAAGAAAGTACAATCATGCTCCTTGGCCAGACTTTAACTGGTATTATAACTATCACATGAGTTAATAAATGCATCATAAAGGAACTTTTTTATGTCAACATGATGGAAATGCTTCCGAAGCATATATCAGACTCATTTATGGTACTCATTAGAGTTTATGTACATGACACCTGCAGGACACCTAAACACCATGTAAATTGGGAGCAGAATACCAGGCATGTGCTGGTGGCTCATACCATAACTAGGTTCACAAACCTGACTTTGTGTATTTTTCAGAAACAGTATTTGTATATAAAGTGCTCATATATAGTCTATGGATAGGAGTAATAGTACTACCTTGTTTTTAATAGGTTTAGGAAGTTTACTGACACATGCCTTGTTCATCCTTAAGTATGGCTAAGTAAAGCTAGTATTCTTGCATATCTTGTAAGAATATTCAGCCTCAAGTCTCCTCATCATGAGGTACAAACAAGGAATCAGAGGCTATGTTCAAGGACATGGCCCCTTATTCTAGTCATTCTTGTGAGTCATTATGCACCAAGAGATTTTATTTACTTTTCTGGACTGTTTTTAAAATGTAGCATATATAGGATTATTTAAACATTATTTGCATACTGAGTTGCTATAAATTAATGGTTTGTATTGTGTCATGTAATTTTATACAGAAAATAAATTTGATATGCCATGTGTCTTTTACTTTTGATAACCTTGATTCACTTGTTCTAAGACACTCAATTGTACTGCCTATATGATGCTTAATCATTTTCTTAAGTCTGAGCCTCCAAACACCCTGAATGAATAGCCATGCTTATAATGAACTTGCATATATAGTCACCTTTAGTCAGGTTGCTGTTGTCCCTCAGTGAGCACGAACAGGGTACCAGTTACTAGTAACAATCTGCAGTTCTTTCAGATCATCTGCATAATTAACTTTAGTAATTAGCTTTTTTGCCAAAATTATATAAAATGCAGTTAGGGATGCTTATATAGCTGCCCTGAAAAATGTGAAAGATGTGAACTGAAACAACTACATTTTACATCTTATCTTGTTTTCAATCCAATAATATTTTTGGCAATTTGTCACCGAAGTCGCAAACATCATGAACTGAAAATAAAATAAGACCAACCGTATAGCATAAATGACAGCAATACGACCACTACATCTATTTCCCCCACAATCCCTTGCTCATTTTGTCGTGGAGTCTTAGGAGAGGGGGATCACCCCAACCTTGGTTCTCAGCCCTCGCCTTAACTCAATTTTGCCGTTTTTGCCACAATACATTATCATAATGCTCCCAACTCCCTTAGTTCCTTCCCCTTCTAACAACCTTTACCTTATAGTATACCTCCCTTCTCAACCCTTTTCACTTCCATACTACTCTCTAGTACTGTTCAACCTGTAACTTTACCCTAATCAGTAACTCATTCCTAACCCCTTTCACTACTATACTTTACCATAGTGCCATATGACCTTTGAAGTCCTAAAGCACTTCCTTACCTGGGGGCTTTGTCCCCAAGCCTCACGCTATTGCTGTACTTTGAACGCCACTAATGACCTTAAATGTTGACGTGGCAGGAAATTTTCAATAAATATAATATATAAATTTTGAATTGCAATTGGCCAACAGTTTTCTCATTACAGCCATGCAACTTATCTTAGAGTAAACATATTACAAAACAGCCCGCGCTGCAATCTCATAATAATAATGATGACAACAACAACAGAACAACACAAATACCGACAACGATAATAATTATTATAATTATTATTATCAGTAAGGCTGTCAGCAGCAGCAGCATCGTAATAATGATTTACTAGGGC
>NC_061819.1:32457999-32465499 GCF_019202785.1 Penaeus chinensis | reverse complement strand
TGCAAATCACTTGGCAAACATTTATATATCACATTTCTTAGAACTAGAATTTTTATAAACTGCTTATAAGACAGGGAGTTTTACATTTATGGGGAGTTGTGCACAATATACACATTTATAGGCATAAAGCTTTTAACAGATTCTGAGGCTGTTACAAATCACAGATACCACTGTGTCCTGAGTTACACTGATGGTGGCAAGAGTCCCCACATAATTTTTCGGTGTTGTATGGCAGTTGCTGAAGCAGAATAGTCAAGGTAATTGACTGTGAAAATTCCAATGCTCAGGCCCCTTGACAATGCAACTGCATATTTATAAGCCAAGCTTCGCTCATCATCATAACGCATTTGGTGCATCTGACCCGTGCTGCTATCCTACAGAAGAAAATGAACCTTCACCAGGTGAACCATAGACTCAGCCTTATGAGGTAAGTTTCTGAATACTTTGACAAAGCATGATGTTAGCATTTACTAAACACTTTGGGAAAGCATGCTGTTATTTTTAAACATTTTAAATAAAATAAGTTACTTTTCTATACATATTGAAACATTACTTTTGAAATTAAGGTGTTCTATGAACACTACCATGTTCTTTCTCACCATAAATGATTTGCTACTCACCTTGACATTGAACCAAGGACTAAGAGAGTTCTTGTCCCAGTGGTACTGTGCATGGTTTGCCTCCATAGTGCTGATCATGTAGCTGTAAGGATACTCCTTCCCAGCTGCGTCACTGCAATTCACACCTCGGAATGGGACTTCCTTGATGAAACATGTTCCATTCTGTAAATTTGTTGAGTGGGAGGGAGAATTGGGGAAAAGAAAATGAATATACAATTAGAGAGTTGCACATACACACCTCCATACATGTATGCAGACATTCAGATTTACTTATCTATCTCTTGATTTATTCACACATATGAGGACAATATGATCTATAAATTCATGAAATTTATGACATTTTCTATGAGCTGTATACCTTGTCCAAGCTAATGCAGGGGTAGTTATACCCGTACCAGGGAACACCCAGGATCATCTTCTGGGGAGGAATACCCAAACTTATGTATGACTCTATCCCTTGTGCTGTCTTGTAGATGCCTGAATTTGGTCTAAATAAAAGAAAACCATATTATTAATTTAATTATTACTTGTAAAAATAATATTGTTAAGGATAAACACTTGTAACATATGATTCCAATATTACCATGAATACGAACTGTGGCAACAGTTCAAGGAAAATTGAACATATTTTAACATATATCTGATATTAATGAAACCTTTTAATAAATAAATAAACTTCATTACTCAAGAGAATTCTTAGTATTCCTTAGCAAAATATTGGTATACTCTTTACTGTTAGTAAATGATGTAAATAACTTACCTGGCAGTACAAGGGCCTTCTAAGATCTGACTCTGCTCATCGTAGGCCATAATGAATATCAGATCACTGTAATTAGCAATGGCTTTGTACTCGTAGAATCGTCCATCTATGCCTTCTGCTGACCATGCAACATCAAAAGATACCTGCAACATGTGTTATACAAGGGTTCTGTGATCACTCCTGCTCTTATTTTTGTACCTTTTGATTTGATGTCAACCTGTTAATCTGAAGATAATGAGGGTAGCATGTATATACTTGACATGCCCACTTAGGTTATTAGTTGTCTTTACACGTATTTGGCTCCACAAGTATCAACCCAACTACCACGGATTTACATTCTGTCCCTTGTAGTTTTTTGTGAATTTTGTTACATCCAGATGGCTCCACATGTGCTCAGCTATCAGTGGGCCCTAGTGACTGATCCTGATTTCCCCATTCCTTGAATTGGCGGGAAAATGTGTTTTTCTTTTTAATACAACTGATATTGATACTGTTATTTTGTTATTGATGTGATGCTTATTAAATTGTTATTTAAATCTTAGTAACATTTAAGACAATGAAATAATACAAAAGACCATTTCCAAAAGTCAAGGAAACGGGTAAACAGGTGAGATAAGTTGGACTAATAACTGACTCCTTGGTAATTAAGTACTTGGAGAGCCACCTATGAGTGAATACAATAAATAAATTTATATTACAGTGGGCATGGTATGTATTCTTGCCATCCATGCTGATTAGGTTAAGTCACCAATGAGTCAATCATGAGTACTACAAATCTCTATTGTTTACACTTTTCCTTGATTTTTTTTTTGGGGGGGGTATCTTATTTTGCTGTTAGTAATGTCAGTAACATTATAATAATTGTAATGTTCTATAATAATGATAACAGCATCAATATTGCAAGGTAAAATCAGGTTGGGTCATAAGGTTTACTAAGTGACTCTTTTGTGGAACCATCTATGTGCAGAGACATTTCATAAAACAATACTACAGTGAATACTACATTTTCCTGGTGATGTTGGGTTACTTTGTCATGGACATTAAAATATCCTTCATAGAAGAAAAGGAGATTTTATATATGACACAAATATGTTGGGTTTCGGATGGAGAATGGCAACAGCTAATTCAGTTTTTTTTGTTAAAAGCAATAATACACTGCAATTCCTTATGGCATCTAATTCTTCCCCAATGTTCCAGTTATCTGTTTTTGCATAAAAGCATTAAAATGATTAAACAGTGTATATAGCCTGAAAGTAGTATAAGAGCCAGTTAGGAATGTAAAGTATATGTATACATATACTTTATCTGCAATCTTTCTTCTTAATAAGTTTGACTGGCAAAAGTAGAGGCAATCAATGCTTTCTTTACATTACACTGCAAATATCATCTGTATGGCATAACTATACGTCTACACCTGACGTTAAATAAAAAAAAAAATCATATAAACCTGTGGCTGAGGATACAACCAGAAGCTTACAATACTGTACCTGTGATCCAGGCAGGACAGAGTGAAAAACACTTGCAGTCTCTCGGACAAGGCTTGTGAGCCCTTTTTGCTCTGGAGTGTTTGGTTCAATGGCATCCTCATAGTCAATGTTTATTCCGTCCAAGAATTTAAGGGCCGTGTCACTGGCTTGCATGTCAACCCAGTTTGCCCGGGCAGTGGCATTGGACAGTTTGCTTGTTGGGAAGTTACCTGTGACATTAAAAAAGGCTTAAAAGATAACCTTTATAGTCTAAATTTACTTGTGATTATCTTGTGTTTTCTGCATAAAACATATACAAAGATTTATTAGTTACCATAATAAAATTAAAAAAAAAATTGAATTCTGAACTATCAACAAAAATTAGTAATTTCGTAAACAGCAAGAAACTATTTGCCCTTTTTCCATTCCTTGAAATCTTTATTAAAATTTTTTGTATCTAACTGAATACTATTTGTGCAGGAGGTTACAGCTCACTGTCTCACCTAGTTTGACAACTTTCACTCCATGCTGATGAGCAAAACACACAAGATGTGGATCATAAAACCCAGCAATAGCAATTGTTGTTAGTTTGGTCCAGTCAAACTTGCTCCATACTGAAGAATCACACTTAAGAACAAATGCAAATACCTGGATAAGAAACAGAAATTAGTTCTATAGCTGTATACCAGTGTGCACAATCAAAGACAATAGTCATGTCATGCTTTTGTTATAAATTAACTGTAACTCATGAAAAATACGAAAGGCCTAACTTCATACTGTTTTACGAGTTACATTAAATCTTTGAACAAATCAAAAGCATGACTCTGTTACCCAAATGTACATTAAAAACCAGTATGAAATATATCAAACTTATCATGATGATACTGAAAAATAAAATAGTATACTAAAAAGTTTTGCTTTCAACTATAATCATTTTCTATAGACAGAATTTACATGTACCCTGTTTTTTCAGTACAATATATACAAATACATTTATCTATGAATGTGGGTTATCTATATCTATGTTTGTATATGTGTGTGTGTGTGTGTGTGTGTGTGTGTGTGTGTGTGTGTGTGTGTGTGTGTGTGTGTGTGTGTGTGTGTGTGTGTGTGTGTATTATATATATATATTTATATATATATATATATATGTATATATTATATATATGTATATATTATATATATGTATATATTATATATATGTATATATTATATATATGTATATATTATATATATGTATATATTATATATATGTATATATTATATATATGTATATATATCATATATGTAAGTGTATTATATATATGTATGTATGTCTGTATATATGTGTGTGTGTGTGTGTGTGTGTGTGTGTGTGTGTGTGTGTGTGTGTGTGTGTGTGTGTGTAATGTAAAATGTATGTATGCATGTATGCTGTAGATCAGAACACACACATGCAGTAAACACAAATATGTAAAAATGTTTTCTGGTCTACAATCTGTCTGGAAGAGACATCAAACGCAACCATGTATATCTGGGCAGCAGGAAGCGTGGAATGGTTCCTAAGATGTTAATAACTTGCCATGGAGGGCGACATGCTCTCTGTCACCAAAATAAATGAGTTGGAGCTTTGTTTACTTTTGCTGAAGCACTTACAGGCATGCGGACCTAACCAGTGTGAGTTTCCTAAATTCATCATAATGTCATTGAAAACTGATGGATTCCTACTTCTTTCTTTGCGGACTTCTTGACATATTCCTGAACGTGAGGCGCGAAAGGACTTTTCTCCTTGGCTTGAGCGAGGGGCATACACAGCAGGTCTTGGCTACATGGACAATCCCGGCTGCTCTCTAGGGAAGGAAGCCGTTCTGGATTCTGCGCAAAATGCTTCTGGCTGATCAAGGCCCCCAGGCTCACTTCAGCAAGCGTGGCCAATATTATGGCAAATAAAACTTTCACACTACATTCCATTTTTGTGTGTCCTGAAATGGGAAAAGTATAGGATATTAGGTAAATAACTTGTCACCATGCCTTCCTAAATATCTGACTTTCAAATAAGGAATAAATCATGCAATATCTTTACCATAAGACATTAACTCATTGCAGATCTGGAATGAGTGTCATAATAAAATGTTCAGTAACATTAACCAATGTCCAGTTTCAACCTCTCTGAACACTCGCGTGTCAAATAACTTTATTTTTGATTTGCAAAGGAAGTACATAGAAGACAATTTTCTAAGATTTATTTGTTCTGTCCACTGTATATATCATTTTCCTTATAAAAGATGGCTGGAGGAAACTTAACCCTTACCAAGTGTTCTTCACGATACCATTAACATGTATTAAACATTACGAAGTTTACCAATCAAGGTCTTTTCAGAAGTGACCAGTGGATGAAGGCTCGATCACTCACTCACAACACGAGAAGTGACTAAGCACTACAAAACGCGAAGTCACGTACCCACAGAACAACACACAGCTAACACATACCTCTTCCCAATCTCTCCAGTCACAGAAGCTAACGCAAGCCTCCCCTTCCCTGTTGCTTATCACTTATCTGCGAACGCCCCCCGAGCCGTCGTCAGCGCCGCCGGAGGAACGTCACGTCGCCCGCGGCTTCCTTCCCGAGTTGCCCGGAGCCGATTCTCGCGGCGGGGCATGCGGGGAAAATGTGAAAAAAATATATAAATTGTGAAAAAAAAACAAGCATTGAGAAGGGAGGGCATTGAGATAATGCGTGTTCAAAGACAGAGTAAGAAAAATCTAGTTTGATAGATATATTGATAAATAGGTAGGTAAGTAGTAGAGAGATTGATATATGGTGAGAGAGATAGGCTGATAGATGACGAGCGAGAAAGAAATAGAGAGAGGGAAATGCACACACACACACACACACACACACACACACACACACACACACACACACACACACACACACACACACACACACACACACACACACACACACACACACACACACACACACACACACACACACACACACACACACACACACACACACACACACACACACACACACACACACGTGACATGCCACTTCATACATCGGAGTGGTCATAAGAAAATGATCAAAAACTTATTCAAGAAACGTTAAAGGGCCTGGAAGAAGTGCTACAACTTTCGGAAACTAATGCAAAAGAAATTCTTGTAACGGGCTTTTAATAGCAAAAATTGACTGGGAAAGTTTCGATCCCGGAGCTCCGCCAGATTCGTGGAATGCAAAATTACTAGAAGACATAAATTCATTTCGGCTCTTCCAGAATGTAACAAATCATATCAGGATAAGAGGGCTACATAGACCGTCTATGCTTGACCTAATATTTACAGAGCATAAAGATGACATTAAGGATATGAAGTACTGCTCTCCTATGGGAGAAAGTGACCATGTAGTTCTTTAACTACATAAATAGTAAAACTAAAAGTAGAGGTCAAATTAGCGCCATCCAAGACAATAACATAGTTTAGCCTGAGGAAGAGGAAATGTGTGAAATCCTTAATGAGAAATTCCAGTCAGTGTTTGTCCAGGACCCATACTTTGAAAGGGCAAGTAACCGTACGGACGTAAATCAAAATATCGAAAATATCACACTCGAAAATAATGACATAAAGGACCCACTGAAAGGGTTAGACAAGACTAAAGCAGAGGCATCAGATGAGATATCTAACTGAGTTATGAGGGAATGTGCCGAAGAATTATGCACTCTGTTATCGTTAATATTCCAAATTCAGTGAAACAAGGAGACCTACCAAAAGATTAGAAACTTGCCAATGTTACACCTTTATACAAGAACGGCGACAAACAAAAACCTTTAAATTATAGACCAGTTTCGTCAACTAGTTTAGTATGCAAATTGTTTGAAAGGATAATTAGGAAACAGTGGATTGAAGTACTTGAAAATCACGATACGATAACAAATAAACAATTTGGTTTTAGGGAAGGAAAGTATCCTCTGTTTCTGTGATAAAGTTACTGAGGTATTACAAGAAAGAGACGGCTTGGTGGATTGTATATACTTAAACTTTGATAAAGTGTCTCATAAAAGACTATTATGGAAATCAGAACATCTAGGTGGAGGGAAAGGCAAACTCCTCGAATGAATGGAAGACTTACTTCATGAAAGGCAGATGAGAACCATAGTTAGAAGGAAGCACTCTACTTGGCGACGAATACCTAGCGGAATACCTCAAGAATCGGCCTTGGCGCCGATTATGTTTACTATTTTCATATATGATTTAGGGTCAAACATAAGACAAGGTAATTATCTGAAAATGTTTTCAGACGACGCGAAATTGCAAAAAAGAAAAGAAAAAAGAAAAGAAATAGACGATGTCTCATGCTAGTGCCTCCAAAGTGACATCGAGAACATATTCATTAGTTGTACGTGTAAAATGGAATTTAACACCAATAAATGCCATGTAGTCAGGTTCGGAGAAAGTAAAAATCGTCCACTATGCCAATACGTTAGGAGACGTAATATTAAACCAAGCAGATAAAGAAAAAGGTCTTGGAGTAATCATAAACAGGAATCTAAGCCCAAATGATCATATAAATGACAAGGTTCATGAAATGCTAGGGCTGATTGCCAATATGAAGACGGCATACATGTATGTGGACGAAGACATGGCAAAGAAGGACATTACATGGAATCCACAC
>NC_061819.1:32447999-32452999 GCF_019202785.1 Penaeus chinensis | reverse complement strand
AATGATAATATTAAGGATGATGGTGATGATGATGATAATGATAATGGTAATAATAATAATAATAATGATAATAATAATAATAATAATGGTAATGGTAATGATAATGATAATGATAATGATAATAATAATAATAATAATAGTAATAATAATAATAATAAATATATAATAATGATGATGATGATAGTAATAATAATGATAATAACAATAATAATAATGGTAATATTGATAGTAACAAAAATTAAGATAATGATAATGATAACGAAATAATGAAGCGAGAAAAAACAACACTCATATACGATGATATGACACTCATATATTGATGATAATGATAATGATGATGGTAATGATAATGATAACAATAATATTAGTAGCAACGAGAGTAAGTATAGTAAGTAATATAGTAATAGCACTAGCAATAATAATGATAATAATAATAATAATAATAATAATAATAATAATAATAATAATAATAATAATAATAATAATAATAATAATAATAATTGTAATATTAATGATAACAATAATAATAGTAATATTAATAATAATAATAATAATAATGATAATAATAATAATAATGAGAGTAATGATAATAATATTGATTATAACAACAATAATAATAACATTAATAATAATAATAATAATATATATATACACATATGTATACACACATATACATACACACACACACACACACACACACATACACACACACACACATACACATACATATACATATATATGTACACACACACACACATATATATATATATATATATATGTAAACACACACACACACACACACATATATATATAGCTTTGTCCCATCCTGATATGGGGTCGCTATGGTCAGGTTCTGGCAGATATTTTTTATGGCCTTCCTGACGCCAACCCTATCTATTTACTCGGGCTTGGGACCAGCACTGACTTGGGCTGGCTCGCTACGCAGTGGCTAGAATAATAATAACGATAGGAATTATAATAACATATATATATATATATATATATATATGATAGTGATAATAATGGTGATGATAACAACAACAAGAGTAATAATATTAATAACAATAATAATAATGATAATAATGATAATAATGATATTGATACTACTCCTTCTACTTATGATAATAGTAATAACAATATTGATAATAATAATGATGATAATAATAATAATAATAGTAATAATAATAATAATAATAATAATAACAGTAATAGTAATAATGATAATGATGATGGTGATGTTGATAATAATAATGATAATAATGATAATAATAATAATAATGATAATAATAATAGTAATGGTAATAATAATAGTGAGAATGATAATAACAATGATATTAGATAGTAATAATAGTTATGATATTATCAATAATAATGATGATAATAATAAAGATGATCATTAGAATCATTACGATTATAATAATGATGGAATGACCTTTCAGCAGCAGACTGGTAATGATAAGACAATAATGATCATAAAATGAAAATCGTAACAGAGCAAAACAGTTGAAACATCTCTCCGCAATGTGGCTTACAGCCTTAACAAAGTTGTACTCGCAGAATTCATCATTATTTTCATATCTTGATATCAAAGATCATGTAAAAACGTGTGCATTAACGTCAGCTACACTTATTAATGACTGTTTGTGGCTAAATAAAACTTTTATACACACTAGCCTGGAAGCCACTCGATTCAATTCGCTAAGAATAAAAGCTAAAGTTTCCCAACTATAATTGCAAGGATAGTTGTTAAAATATATTGCGACATTCGCATCTCATTTAAAATTCTGCCATGATTATGCGCTTGTCCGGAACACTGTTGAGCTTTGTTCAGAATGGCATTATTCAGCTTAAAAAGTGAGAGAATGTGGTGTGACAGCCATTTCTCTTGTTGACTAACGAAATGTCAGAGGAACGTAGATAAAAAGCAGAGATGTCGCTGGAAAAAGAATGTTTTCCTAATACCGTGGTCAGGAATAACATTCGGATAAGTTTAAGGGAAACTGTTTACAGCCAAAGTTTTCAGGAGTTTGCTAAAACATCGAGTGGTAATTGACGCTGGCGAATCTGCCCGCGGCCTCCGGGGATGGAGTTCCAGAAAATGCTCTTGTGAGGTTTAGAATATCGATACTGGCAGTGAATGGAGCAGGAGAGGAGGAGAACAAGGCACACGCCTATATATGAATCTATCTATCTATCTATCTATACATATAAACACATAAATATACACACTGTGTGTATATTATATTATCTATATCTACACACGCATACATACACGCACACATAAATATATAAATATAAATATGCACATATATATAAATCTATCTATATATCTATTTATCTATCTATCTATCTATCTATGTATCTATCTATCTATCTATCTATCCATCTCTCTCTCTCTCTCTCTCTCTCTCTCTCTCTCTCTCTCCCTCTCTCTCTCTCTCTCTCTCTCTCTCTCTCTCTCTCTCTCTCTCTCTCTCTCTCTCTCTCTCTCTCTCTCTCTCTCTCTCTCTCGCTCTATATATATATATATATATATATATATATATATATATATATATATAGTATATATATATACACACACACACAAATACTTACAAAGCCATGGAAGCTGCTTACATCGCGACGGAGAAAAACATCAACGCAGCGTCGGGTAGATTCAAACTATCCAAGGTCGCAGCTGCAATTATACGAACAACAAGTGGGTGGGAGGTCACAGTCGTCAGGTAGTTCATCAGCTCATGTCTGTTATATATATACTCTGTATTTCCCTTGATGTATGTATTTCTGACGAAGACAAAGTCGAAACCGGTCAAATACATCTCTTGTATTGTGAAGATATTCATTCTCATTCATACCTTTTAAACGCATATATATATATTTATTTATTTATTTACACACACACACACACACACACACACACACACACACACACACACACATATATATATATTTATATATAAATAAATATAAATATATATATATTTATATATAAATAAATATAAATATAAATATATATATATATATATATATATTGCATTCTTACTGATGTGTTACTCTCTAAAAGACTATAATTCCCACACCCCTGCCTTCTATGAGGTTGAGGGTAAATGGACAGAGACTAATATAGTGTAAACGTAATTTAATGAAAAAGAAAACGATCGTAAAACAACAGAGAAAAGAAAACGTAAAAAACCGCGGTTAAGCTGCCACCCGAGCCTTGACCTTGACCAGACACTATAAACTCTAGGGGGTAAGTTGTAAGAAATTCTGAAATTGAAAAATGTTTTATAGATAATGCAATGCGGTGAACTGTCTGCCAAAATTACGATAGAAATAAATGTCACAAATGTGGAAATGTTTACCTGGGAAGTAGTAAAGAAGTCTTATAACAAGTCTTAAAAGTAGGTGATCGTATAAATCTTTCCGTTGGGGTGGAGAGGACTGCTCTGGAAATGATAAATCTGGAGATGGAAATGTATCAGAAATCGGCTTCATACATGTACACACACACACACACATATATTTATATTTATATATATATATGTATACAGAAAGAGAAAGGAGAAAGAGGGGAAGAAAGAGAGAAAGAAAGGGGAGGAGATAGAAACACAGAGAGAGAGAGAGAGAGAGAGAGAGAGAGAGAGAGAGAGAGAGAGAGAGAGCGAGGGGAAGAGAATAGCACTACCAAACATAACATCTAAATTGGCTGAAGGCACTCACACGCCACAGCCTGAGCCGGCCTGAGCACCCTGCCTTACAAAATGCCACAGAAACTTTGTTACGTGCGCCTACTGACATGGACGGAGTGGGGAGAGCAGGACGATAAACTCTGCATATGTTGGAGGGACAGAGAGAGCTGGCTTGCCAAACGGTGAGGCATTATTTCGTGAAAAAGTTTAATCTGTTCGTGTGTAGTCCTGACTTTGCTCAAGAGAGAGAGAGAGAGAAAAAAAACACGTATACATTATCTTAAAATGACAAAATTCTTCCAAATAAGTTATGGGATTGAACCTTTTAAATCACTCAACACTTCGTCCCGCCTGTTTCGTTCGGGCCAAGGGCGGAGGTTTCGGCGGGCGCCCCCGGTTGCTCTGCGTGCTTCTTTCATTATCAATCCGCGTCGGTCTGGGCGATTCCGCTGCACCTTGGGTTTAGTAGACGTAGGTCGTGAGCTGCTTTGGTCTTTACGGTTGAGTTTGGGGATTTGCTATTTAGATTCTGAATTGTGTTTGATGGGATAATGATAAGGTGAAGTATGGGTATCAAATATATTTCGAAGAGAGTGCACACACACACACACACACACACACACACACACACACACACACACACACAAATACACACACACACACACATACACACACATATAAATAAATTAATAAACAGATAAATAAATAAACAAATGTATATAGATAGATAGATAGATAGAGAGAGAGAGAGAGAGAGAGAGAGATATGACATTTACTCCTTCAGTAGCCCTTGGATGATTTCTTTATTTGAGGATTTCCCCCATAGATTTGCCAGTGGTTTTGCTACAATTCCTTTCCATTTTTTGATGCATTGCCTTACGCTGTTTCACAGATGTTCCTTTCATTGAAAATTATATGAATAAGCCTGAGTTCCATTGGTATCCGTTCTGAAATGTTCATGGTATGTGCTTAATGTTTTTTAAGAGTTCAGCCATTTCCTTACTAATTTCCAATTTCCGCCCTTTTCTTCCCTTTGTTACTGGTGTTGCTTTTATTATTAGTACTAAATTTGACGTTTTAGTCCTTTCAACTGCTCTCTCTCTCTAACATCTTCTAGCCTAGCCCATTTTATACCCGGGGTGTGAACTGGCCTAGCCTAACTTATACCTCGTGTGTAAAACAACCCAGGCTAAAAGTATCCCGGGTATATTATAAAATGGTTTTGTTTAAGTGCAGCTGCACATACAACTGTGAATCAATTGTTTTTTATACGCCCGACAGCGCAGATGCTACGCCCACGAAACTTGAAAT
>NC_061819.1:32425499-32427999 GCF_019202785.1 Penaeus chinensis | reverse complement strand
GCAGTGAGCAGTGGAGTGAGGGCGGGGGGTGAGGGGCCCTGGGTTGCAGTGAGCGTTGGAGTGAGGGCGGGGGGTGAGGGGCCCTGGGCTGCAGTGAGCGGTGGAGTGAGGGCGGGGGGTGAGGGGCCCTGGGTTGCAGTGAGCGGTGGAGTGAGGGCGGGGGGGTGAGGGGCCCTGGGCTGCAGTGAGCGGTGGAGTGAGGGCGGGGGGTGAGGGGCCCTGGGCTGCAGTAAGCGGTGGAGTGAGGGCGGGGGGTGAGGGGCCCTGGGCTGCAGTGAGCGGTGGAGTGAGGGCGGGGGGTGAGGGGCCCTGGGCTGCAGTGAGCGGTGGAGTGAGGGCGGGGGGGTGAGGGGCCCTGGGCTGCAGTGAGCGGTGGAGTGAGGGCGGGGGGTGAGGGGCCCTGGGTTGCAGTGAGCGGTGGAGTGAGGGCGGGGGGGTGAGGGGCCCTGGGTTGCAGTGAGCGGTGGAGTGAGGGCGGGGGGTGAGGGGCCCTGGGTTGCAGTGAGCGTTGGAGTGAGGGCGGGGGGTGAGGGGCCCTGGGCTGCAGTGAGCGGTGGAGTGAGGGCGGGGGGTGAGGGGCCCTGGGTTGCAGTGAGCGTTGGAGTGAGGGCGGGGGGTGAGGGGCCCTGGGCTGCAGTGAGCGGTGGAGTGAGGGCGGGGGGTGAGGGGCCCTGGGTTGCAGTGAGCGGTGGAGTGAGGGCGGGGGGTGAGGGGCCCTGGGTTGCAGTGAGCGGTGGAGTGAGGGCGGGGGTGAGGGGCCCTGGGTTGCAGTGAGCGTTGGAGTGAGGGCGGGGGGTGAGGGGCCCTGGGCTGCAGTGAGCGGTGGAGTGAGGGCGGGGGGTGAGGGGCCCTGGGTTGCAGTGAGCGGTGGAGTGAGGGCGGGGGGTGAGGGGCCCTGGGTTGCAGTGAGCAGTGGAGGGAGGGCGGGGGGGTGAGGGGCCCTGGGTTGCAGTGAGCGGTGGAGTGAGGGCGGGGGGTGAGGGGCCCTGGGTTGCAGTGAGCGGTGGAGTGAGGGCGGGGAGTGAGGGGCCCTGGGTTGCAGTGAGCGGTGGAGTGAGGGCGGGGGGTGAGGGGCCCTGGGTTGCAGTGAGCGGTGGAGGGAGTGCGGGGGATGAGGGGCCCTGGGTTGCAGTGAGCGGTGGACGGAGGGCGGGTGTGAGGGCGTGTTGATGGG
Organism: Penaeus chinensis; assembly: GCF_019202785.1. NCBI lineage: Eukaryota > Metazoa > Arthropoda > Malacostraca > Decapoda > Penaeidae > Penaeus > Penaeus chinensis. Next base: position 32,426,825 of record NC_061819.1, on the reverse strand, counting down.
CAATGCAAGTGTCTCTTGGATTTTGAGGTTGAATCGTGTCTCCTGTGTGCTTGGGTATTCTGAGATGGGGTAAAAGTAGTTTATTCCTTTATTAATTTACCACCCTGGCTAATTGCACAGGCGTGGGCAAGTATAAGTAATCGCTGAAATATGGATGCTCAGTACGCAAACACATTATGTAAACTCACCACTAAAGAGGTTGTGTTTACCATGGCACCGGAAGAGTAAAGTGGGCTTTGGGGCTAGAGCAAGAACCATTATTAATAAAACCTACGTTCACGACGCAAGTTAACTGTTCACTCACACTATAAACTAAGACAAGCTTCTGACTCACAACAAATATATACTGACTGCCAGACGGAAAAGCTCCAACCTAACACCCTGATCCTTCCATGGCCAATGCCCCCGGACTAGCACTAACTCAGACCTCACACACGGACTCATTCCGGCCACGCGCAGACTTACTTATTGACGCCATCGTATCCCGCGCCGAGGCCCACGTGGTCCACGCCGGCCATGGTCCTCACGTGGTTGATGTGGGCTGAGGGAAGATGGCAGTCAGGGAAGGCCTCAAGCACGGAGGGTTAAACTTATTTCTAATCATTTTATCATTCAGTAACGAGGAAATTATAGTCAGAGCCTCAGAAATACTTAATCTAGAAATATAGTTTTACTAATAAATATCATAGTTTAACTAACTTTTTATCGGGATTACAACAATAATTAGCAAGGATTAAGTCTTGGACATCAAATGAAGTTCTGCTGATCATGTCACATCCTTTCATTACAAACTGAGACTCTCCCTTTTTCGCCCAAAGAAACAGGGGCAACAAGATTCAACAAAGACCTCAAACTTCAACACGAACGACTGTAACTTCGAGGCAAAGATACGCCACCAACTTCCCTCCACATCCGCAAAAGGACTTCTTCGTCAGCCACAGACTCTACTGCAGACACTCACATATATCATTTCCACAAAGAAAGAAAGAAATAAAATGAGAGAAAAGTCCACATTTTCTGAGGCGGTTGAAGTGAGGAGGGGGTAGAGGGGAGAGGCCGCGGGGGGGTTGGGGGTGGAAGGGGCTTAGGAGGATTAAACAAAGACCTTTATCAATGGCGAAAAGGATATCTTGACAGTGTAATTACAACGGTGATATATAATGTTTCCTAGACTGGAAGATGATTCCTCTTGATGCAAGGGATCGCACTGAGAGATTGTGAGGTTGGAGAGAAAGAGAGAGAGCGAGAGTGACAGAGAGAGAGAGAGAGAGAGAGAGAGAGAGAGAAAGAGAGAGAGAGAGAGGAGAGAGAGAGAGAGAGAAGAGA
>NC_061819.1:32407771-32412771 GCF_019202785.1 Penaeus chinensis | reverse complement strand
ATATACATACATACATACATATATATGTATATAGATACATATGTGTATACATACATATGTACATACATACATATGTACATACATACATATGTACATACATACATATGTACATACATACATATGTACATACATGCATATGTACATACATACATATGTACATACATACATATGTACATACATACATATGTACATACCTACATATGTACATACATACATATGTACATACATACATATGTACATACATACATACGTACATACATACATACGTACATACATACATACATACATACATACATACATACATACATACATACATACATACATACATACATACATACATACATACATACATACATACGTATATATGTATATCCATATATGTTTCCTTAGTATGTTTACCCTCTCACCCCTCTCACTCCGCTCCCTCCCTCTCCCCTCCTCGTGTGTGTGAGAGGTAGAGAGACAGAGATAGGCAGACAGACAGACAGACAGACAGACAGACAGACAGACAGACAGACAGACAGACAGACAGACAGACAGACAGACAGACAGACAGACAGACAGACAGATAAATAGAGAGACAGACATACAGACAGAGAGAGAGAGAGAGAGAGAGAGAGAGAGAGAGAGAGAGAGAGAGAGAGAGAGAGAGAGAGAGAGAGAGAGAGAGAGAGAGAGAGAGAGAGAGAGAGAGAGAGAGAAGGGAGAGGAAGTAGGAATGAGACTGAGTGACATTGGCATATGGAGATGGATCAAGGCCCGATCTTGTTTTTTGAGGTCCTTGGGCGGCGAGGCGAGCGGGGGCCACGACGGCGTTCGCCTCATAGCAGCGCCGCTCCACAAAGTCTAGGGGCAGGCGGTATTCCCAAAGAGCCCCGGTGTTTCGACGTGAGGCCAGGCCCCGCGACCTGCCTTGTCCTCGGCGAGCAGAAAGAGCAGGGTTACTCTTGAGGAAGGAGGCGGAGGGGGCACAGTGACATTGAGTAAACACACGCTCTAGGAAGACCCTGCCCTTACGTAGCTCGTTTTAGGAAGGCGCGAAGTTTTCTCGATATTCGGGATAACACCGCATTCCTCTCCCGCTACTCACGCCCCGCCGAACTTCCTTCCTTTATCCACCTTTCCCTTGTATCTTCCCAGAGCAAGACGAGGTCGTGTCTTGAGGTATATTATTTTTTCAATTGCTACTCCGCTTAATTTTCGCTTCCCCTTGTTCGATAAGTCGCCCTTTAATCGTGCCTTGCAGGCGCCTCTCTATGGGAAAGAAGCGTCGCAACATCCCCAAGAGAACCGGCCCAGCCCGGGGTGGAGATCTTCCATATAAGAGGAAGGGACAGGTTCACCCACGCCCCACACGTCCCGATATGGGCGTTCTCTCGCTAGTGTGATCGAACCCCCTCCCCCCACCCTGGTTTCCTCGTAAGGGGAGGGAAGGGGAGGGGGGCGCATGGTGCAGTGGCCGCCCCAGTTACGCCGCTGAGCCTTATGGCATTGTTGACTGGTCACGCAGCGTTTAACATATGGCTTTACGCTCTAGAACACTCCTCGACCACCATTCTCAGGCTTATCTTGAGACCTCTATTCGTCTGGAGAAATGGGGAGAACCGCGTGGAACCGAGGGTGCTGTCGAAAGTGGATAAATAATTAGCATGCCTAACAATGGAGTTTTTTTATTGTGTGTACAGCTGACTGAGGCTCTTAGTACGATTAACATTGCTAGGCTAAAGGCCAGGGACAGAATACCGCAAACATGTCTATTGTGTTTTTTCCGTTTGCCAGGTAATTTAAGGGTCGCCAGGATATTTTAACATTTTCTTTAACGATTAGTTTAACACACGCAAACTCACACACACTCGCATTCACACCCGCACTCACACTCACACATTTTATTTTATTTTTCTCCACGATAACCACTCATGGCCAGGGTTCTATTTAAAACAGCTTTTCAGCAACTGTCATGCACCTCGTCATGCACACTTAGTAGTACATATAATATTGATTGAAGATGGAATCTGTGGTTAGACTAGTTTATATGACAAAGAAAAAAAAATCATATATATAGAGAACTCACATGCATTTCTTTATTGCAGGTAAGGGAGCGTGACTTATCCTTGTGCAACAATGATGTTGATCGTGATGTCGCTCAACAGCGAAGGCGGAGGGAGGTACAGGTAAGTTAATGGGAACTGACATGAGTCACACCAGACATTCCAAGTATTATTCTGCTGGGAGAGGATTGATGTCACCTGTGTGCGACATGGGCATGGCTACACAAAGGGAAGAAATGATCAATAAGCTTGTCTTTTTATTTTTTACTTTTTTATATTATTTTTCTTTCTATGTTGTTCATTCGGAAATTAGTGGCTGAGTATTTGAGGGATAAGAATGACCATACTTTAACCCCCAAGTCTAACGAGTCTAACGAGGCCTCGACAAAAAGGGATGTAAAGAGCCAGGCCGTAGGGCTGCGGTCACGAAAGAGGCGGGGGTGGGAGGGAGGCCATAGGGTGGGCTGCGAGGGCAGGGGGCTCAGAGGGGGAGTTGGAACCCGAAGGATCGTGATCGTGGCTGGCAGAGGTCAAGGGCGCCCTCGGTACCACATCCGCCTCCTTGTACCATCAGGCCGACGTGTCACTTCCAGGGCGATGTAACATCCAGCGAAGGCAGCAGGACGGTGCCTTACCTGCCAGTGCAGATCTGAAAGCGGCGAGCTCTGCGTTGGGTTATTTGGGGAACATGCATTTATGACCAGGATCGCGAGGGAGACCGTGTTTATTGCTAGGGTGGGAGGTAGGAAGTGAGGACGGTGGAAAGGAACGAGAGTGAGAGAGAGACTTAGAATGAAGTGAAGAGGAGAAACAGATAATCTGAGAATAAGGGTTCGTGGATGAAGATATCACAATGTGTGTGTGTATGTACAAGTGTGTGAATACGTGTGGTGCGCATGCGCATCCGCGCGCACGGTATGATTTGTTCACCAGACGCGTTGAAATCTCCGCGTTGCCTTTGCCGTCTGTACAAGGCCGTGCTGGCATGGAGTATGTCAAAGTAGCTCCAGTGACATCAACAGAAAATCCATGCCCCAACAGCCCCTCTTGGCGGCGAAAAGGATTGCCACTGGAAGGACGTCACTCCGCCCCCGGTCGTCACTCGCGTGTGCCAGTTGTTGCGACACTTTCGGTCCCGCCGATGCCTACGTCAAGCAACAATAGCTGACGTCACCCGACTTCTCCGGGGTATCGCGCCCGCGCTGCCTGGGCGGGCTTTCACCTCACCTGATGTAGGAAATAAAGGGCGATGTCTCAACCGGCCCTCCACAGGGAACTCCGAGAATGCCATTCCCTTTCGTCGCCGCGACCGCAGTTTCCTGGGGAGCAAGGCCCCCCCCCATCCCCGCCCGCGGCACGGCCTTCGCTCATTAACTGGTTATGAATTAATTAACGTTGATTGCAGAGCACATGGTGGGATGGACAGTAGATGGCGCTGGGATAACTAAATAGCGGATATTTCTATGTATATTCAAAATGTTAGAGATTTATATACCTGTGGGTATGTATGTACATTGGCAAGTTTATTATGTGTACATATGCAGCCTAATATGCATATAGAGATAGGTGACTGGATCAGCATATGATTTCAAGATAAAATCTAGTTTCGTTTCGAAATTGTCGTATAACCTTTCTAATAAAACTCGTTTTGTTATATCCGCTTTTCCTTCATGTATGTATATATGCTGAACCCAACAGTTTATTCCCACATAGACAGTTAAACAGACAGGAAGACAAACAGACACACAGACAAGCACACATTGACACAGACAAACACAGGCAGAACACTCACCGACACGACACATAGACACACACACTAGCAGACAAACACACAGACACGGACCTCCTCCCCCCCACCACACACACACACCTACGCAGATGCACACACAAGCACAACCACACACATACATAAGCACACATATATGTATGTATGTATGTTTGTGTGTGCGTGCGTGCGTGCGTGTGTATATGTAAATTATGTATATATGTATATCTTGACGTATATTTTTTCATATATATCCTATATATTTTTTTATATTCATATTACTATATATCTATATTTATGTATTTGTTTATTTATTTATTTATTTATTTACTTATTTATTTATTTATTTATTTACTTATTCATATACTTATTTATTTACTTTTTTACTTAATACACGAATAAAACAGTCTGTGCGGATGGTATAGTATCAGACGATTTAAATAATATAGCGTGTACGTGTGCGTGTGCGTGCGTACGCGTGCGTGTGTTACAAAAACAAACAAAGAGGCAGCATCTGTTGACAGCCGGAGACGCGGCGAGGACCAACGGCGAGGAAACGCGGAAGGCGCTCGCGTCCGGCGCCCGCGGTTGCGACGGAGCCTCTCCGCGGGTGGCCACATCTGGAGGATTTCTAGACCGTCGTCGCCGCCGTGTTGCGGGAAATTTCGACCCGGTCCGCTGCGACCCGCGGGGGGGGGGGGGGGGGGTCCGGGGCCGCGACTTTCTCCGTCTGTCGACACGGTCGGAAGGCGCGACGCGGGGGCGGGCGGGTGGGATGCTGGAGCCGAGGTGGAGGCGGCGTGAGAATCGCGCGGATGAGGAGCTTCCCGTCTCCGTCTTTGCCTCCGTCTGGCGCAGCGGCGCTCGCGGTAAAGCAACCCTCATACACTCACTTTTCTTGCTCGTAATTACTCTCATGCCCAACTTTCGTCGCTTAAACTTTCACTCGCACACAAAACACGCACTTCCCACTCACGCACACGCGCACTCACTCACACACAACACACACACACACACACACACACACACACACACACACACACACACACACACACACACACACACACACACACACACACACACACACACACACACACACACACACACACACACACATACACATACACATACACATACACATACACATACACATACACACACACACACACATACACATACACATACAC
>NC_061819.1:32392771-32395271 GCF_019202785.1 Penaeus chinensis | reverse complement strand
TGGAAAAATCCCCAGATTTCCCAAAGGGGGGCTACAGAAAAGGGGAGGGGAAAGGAAAAGAAGGATTAGATAGAAAGAACGGAGAAAGAGGCAGTAAATGCTGTTTTAAAAAATGTACTGGCACACACTCGCTTTTTTTAAATTTCCTGAAGACTTTTTTCTGCTTTTTTTTACTGTCAGCTAGAAGAGGAGGGGCCGAAAGGGGGAAGGGGTGTTTGGGGCCCGGGGAGCCTCACCCCCACCCAAGGAACCAGGGTAATTTTAAACCCGGGAAAAAACGAGAAGCAGATTGGGGGCAAGGGGGGGCCGGCGAAAGGGACGTGTGCGTGAAAAGCATCAGGACTTCATGGGTAATACGGCTTAGGAAAAGGGATGCACGAATACACCCGGGAGGGAAAAATTGGTAGCAGCGAAGCCCATGGAGTGAGGGAGTGCACACGCACCTCTGTAAGGTCGCGGTCATCGCCGGCTTGAAAAACTGGGCGAGCACCAGATGTCGACCTTACAAATGGTGAAGGGGTCCCCGGGGCCCAGGGGGGGCCCCCCCCCCTCGCGTTTCCCTTGGGGGATTTTTTCCCAAAGTTTTTCCTTTGACCGCTTTCTGGTGATAGACAAAGGCGTCCCCTCCTTTTTTTCTCGGCCATTTTGGGGGGGGGGCTTCTACCCGAGGGTTTTTTTTGGCATTGTAAGTTTTTGGGCCCTTTTTTCGATGCAAAAACGAAAGGGAAGAGGGAAAGGGGGGAGAAGCGGCAGAGGGCCCGACCTCTTTCCCCAAAATCGGAATAATAAAGGCCATTGAAACAGTTGGGGGGGAAAGAGCGCGTGACGGCGCCTTTGTATGCGAGTGGATGGCGAGAAGTGTTGTGTTGCGCAAAATGCGACCGTAGAAAAATAAAAAATATATAACGTGATCACTTTTGTGGCTGATCCCAACTGCTTGGAAAAAATTTTGGGGAAAAACCAAAAACAAAGGATGATAAAGTTTTCTCTAGTGTGTTTCCCCCCATTTTCCCAAAAAATTCAAGTTTTTTTCTAACGTTACAATACAGAGCCCAATTTCCTTTTCGAAAAACAGCATTCGGCCCCTGATGTCCGAGGGGCCAAATACAGGGGCTAACTACGAAACCGGATTTCCCAGCGATGGGGAGCCGACGAGCCCGCAAACGGTTCCAGGACCATTTCCCGACGGCCCAGAACCGTGCTGTTTAAAAAGGGCCGCAACGGGCGCGGGTTTAACGTCATTTGGATGGTTTTTTACGTGGGGTACCGGCCCGGGGGTGGGTCTGGGCCCGAGTGGTTTAGGCTGGGGCACAGCCACCCCCCCCCGGAAAAAACGCTCCCGCCCCCCCACGTCCCCCGGGCCCGGGGCCACCCCCGACCCCCGCTCAAAAAGGGGCCCCCCCAACCCCCCCACCAAAAACCCCCCCCCAGGCCCCCCGGGACTACGCTTGCTCCCTTTCCCGGGGGCGGGGCCCGGTGGGGTCGCCCCGGGGGGTCCCCTTTGGAAGCGCAGCAGTTTTTTTGTGTTATAAAAAACCCAAAAGAAAAAAAAACCCACCCCCCACACCCATAAAAAAAACCCCGACAACCAAAACACACACACAAAACACAAAACACACCCACCACACACACCCAAATCCCCCACCCCCACACACCCATCCCCCCCCCAACCCCCACACGCCCCCTCCCCCCACACCACCCCAATACACCCATACCAAACCCCACACAACACACACCCCCCACCCCACCCCAAAACCCCCCAAAACACACACACACACACACAAAAAAATCCCCCCCACACAACCACCAACACACCCCCACACACAAAACCCCACACAAAAACCGTGTGGTGTGGTCATATATATATATATTTTTTTTTTTTTTTTTTATTGGTTTTTATTTTTATTATATATTAAAATTTTTTTATATTTTATATTTTATATTTTATAATTTTTTTAATAGATTATAAAAACATTATAATTTTTCATTTAAAATTTTTATACATAATACATTTTACATTTTTAAAAAATTTTAAAAATTTACATTTTTACATAAAACATAAAACATAAAAAATAAACATAAATAAATATAAAATAAACATATACCCCTTTATACATATACATATACATATACATTAACAATATTTACACACCAAAACAAGCAAAAAACACACACACACAACCACACACAAAAAACAACACACACCACACACACACACACACACACAAGCAGATACCCCGGGACTTATAATTTTCAAACCCATAACGGGGCGCCATTTTAAAAACAAGCGTCCAAAAGTTTTTTTTTATATATAAAAAGTTTTTAAATGTAATTGTCCCCCTTTTCCAAAGCATGAAAGGGCCCCTTTGGGCCCCATTTTTTGATAATCCCAGTTTAAAAGCTCCGTCCTCGGGAGGGGGCCCCGTCCCCCTTTTTCTTTACAAAAAGGGAAAATGCTGCTTCTTGCCCTTTTCTTTTCTTTTTTTTTTTTTTTTTTTTT
>NC_061819.1:32385258-32387758 GCF_019202785.1 Penaeus chinensis | reverse complement strand
TAAAGTAAATATACAAATGTATAGTTAGACGGGCAGGTTGATTGGAAGTTACATGGATAGAGAGATGTATAGATATGTGAGTGGGTGACCTTTTTGATTGAGTGAGTGACTGAGTGTGGGTGAGTGAATTAGTTAGTTACTTAGTGAATGAGTGAGTGAGTAAGTGAGTAAGTGAGTAAGTGAGTAAGTGAGTAAGTGAGTAATTGAGTAATTGAGTGAGTGAGTGAGTGAGTGAGTGAGTGAGTGAGTGAGTGAGTGAGTGAGTGAGTGAGTGAGTGAGTGAGTGAGTGAGAGAGAGTCATATCTAGCTGTTTCAATACAGGAGAACTAAACTCAGAGAGAGAGAGAGAGAGAGAGAGAGAGAGAGAGAGAGAGAGAGAGAGAGAGAGAGAGAGAGAGAGAGAGAGAGAGAGAGAGAGAGAACTATCCCTGAGTTTAGGAGAACAGGGATCTCGTGTGTGTGTGTGTGTGTGTGTGTGTGTGTGTGTGTGTGTGTGTGTGTGTGTGTGTGTGTGTGTGTGTGTGTGTGTGTGTGTGTGTGTGCATGTATGTATGTACGTGTGTGTGCATGTATCATACACGAGCGCGCAAGTATATATGTAGGTCTTACCCCACTACACACATATACTTATACTTCCTTCTACACACTAATATACACATCTGCCTTTCAACAGCAGATCCAAAGCGAGTTCCTCCCGGTAAGTGCGGAAAGACCAACCACTCTTGGGTCGGCAGCGAAGTCACGTACAGTAATCTCGACTTTTCTCATATATTGCTGCTATTGCAAACACTGTTACCAGGCATGCAAATACACATGTGTAAGCTTTTGGATCGGTGAACAAATAAGCTGGCCAACTATGAGGAGATTTTTGATGAGGAGAGTAATGGTTGTTTAAAATGTTCCGGGGAGTTTGTCGAGGAGCTTATTTTTCCTTATATTTAGGTTCATTAACAGTGAATTATGGAGTGTTAAGTGAATGGGTGCAAAGGAAAAATATACTTAACAACAACAAATATTAAGTCGAAATCGAAATAGAACACCTACTAAACCATGCATGTGTACACACACACACACACACACACACACACACACACACACACAGACACACACACACAGACACACACACACACACACACACACACACACACACACACATATATATATATATATATATATATATATATCTACAGGCACAATACAAACACACCGAATATATGTCATTAAATCCTAATTATGAAGTCAAACGTCGACATTTTCAAATATATGAGCTACCCCGTCGATAACATACCCCACAGAAAATGAGAAAAAGCCTGAGCGACAGAGAAAACGGAATTTCTGCCAAATATTTATGACAAACTATGCTAAACCAAATACGGTCCACGTTTTCTTTGGTACAATACGTAAGCTATTTTGTATATTGCGTTTACCCATCAATGTACGATTGTGTGTGTGTGTGTGGGGGGGGGGGGAAACTAATAATAGTAAAATAATTCAGCAAACTGTGTTTTGCAAGACGAACATTGGTAAAAAATATCAATGGTGTTAACAAGTAAATCACTCTGATTAGCATAAAAATAATGTTATAATTCTCTACATCACCGGTATACCTGCATCTCATTGGTTTATAGAAACATGCATGGAAATTAATATTCTATACAAACGTAGCAGTAAATAAGAGACAGGCATATTACACAAAAAGGAACAACTATTATTTTTTAAATAACCCTTGCGTGTTATATAATTCGTAATAATGTCATAATGATAGATACTGCCATGAGAAACAGTCATTCATTCTTGCTTAATTCGAAATAAGCATACATTTTCTTTTCCTCATAATCACCACCAAAAGTGTAGATTCTAATCACGATACGAAAGTGCAACTAAAAACTAAACTAAAAACCGACATCTGAAAGAAAATAATTCTAATTTCATAGTCAACTCTCGTGTGACTCTTTCGTGTGACTTCAACGAAGCATAGAAAAAGTGCCACGGGTTTATTTTCCTGGACGCTGAGATAAAGTAACCCAGAGAACACGATCTCACTCTTCATTGTCCAGTGACCCGTATGATTCGGACATTTTAACAATGTAACTGATGACACTGAGGTAATATAAACCGGAGGCAACCAATACATCCAACACATCACCACACGATGAAAACACACACACACACACACACACACACACACACACACACACACACACACACACACACACACACACACACACACACACACACACACACACCAAAACACCACCAAAAACAAAACACTTGTACTCACCCCCACGTGATGTTGAACCTGTCCCACCGCTTCCCCTGCTTCACAAATCGCTTCAGACGAGGACTGAGCGTGTAGGAACTCTGGTCGGGGAGGACGTCGGGCAAAGAGCAGCGGGGTCTGTTGAACAGCTCCTTCGTCTTCTCGTCCAGCAATCCTGTCTCCGGGACGTGGCCGAAGCGCTGTTCGGACGGGGAGGAGGAGAGGGGAAATTTGGAGGA
>NC_061819.1:32377758-32380258 GCF_019202785.1 Penaeus chinensis | reverse complement strand
GAGAGAGAGAGAGAGAGAGAGAGAGAGAGAGAGAGAGACAGAGAGAGAGAGAGAGAATTTACAGAACAATGTACATGCCCCGGAAAAATACAGGGTAAAATGGCAAATCATCTATCAAAACTGGCTATGCTTCTATTTATGTAGAAGGCTATCAGTTAAACATTAGTTCTACATGCCTGAAGGGCTGTGCCATCATGGTTACAGTAACCACATATCATCTAGACGGTAAAAAAAACCCACTTTAATATCACTAATCACATCAAAGGCAAGACCAGTGCCTATAATAAAATATATATAATCAATAAGTGCTGGTCTCTGGACAGTGCTATTTTATCGATAAAATGCGGTTTTCGTGCAGCAAAGTAAGTAATGGGTAAGATTATGCGACTTGGGCGCTTTGAACATTTTGCAGTGGTGATACGAAATTGGCTTTGCTTCCAAAACTGCGTCCTGCACATACTGTATAGATAACAGATATATGCGTAGCGTGTTAGTGTAACCTTGCTATCTCTGAGGCAGTCCAGAGAGAGAGAGAGAGAGAGAGAGAGAGAGAGAGAGAGAGAGAGAGAGAGAGAGAGAGAGAGAGAGAGAGAGAGAGAGAGAGAGAGAGAGAGAGAGAGAGAGAGAGAGAGAGGGAGAAGGAGAGAGGGAGAAGGAGAGAGGGAGAAGGAGAAAGGGAGAAGGAGAGAGGGAGAAGGAGAGAGGAAAGGAAAAACAAAAAAACGGAAAAATATATAAGAGGGGAACGAAGGGAGAAAAACAAAACGAGAATCCAATAAGAAAATGAAAGAACACGTAGCCTCCGAACCCCAACTTGACCTGTTAAATGACCTGCCATTCGACCTGTCACATAACCTGGAACGCCAAGACCCTGAGGGCGTGTCAGCGAAGACAAAAGGACGCACAGATGCCGAAGAAGATGAGTTCACAGGGGTTCACAGGTGTTCACAGGTGTTCACAGGTGTTTTGTCACCCATAACTGGGACGCTACAATTACCTCTATCAGGAGCAGGGTTGCGTAAAGGAAGGAAAGGGAAAACAAGAGGAAAGAGAGAAAGAAAGAAGGGGGAAAAGTAGGAAAATGGGAAAGGAGGAAAGAGAAATGAAGGAGGGTGAAAAGGAGGGTAGCATAAAGGAAGGAAGGGAAAGGAAGAAAGGGGAAAAGGAAGAAAGGGGAAAAGAGAATGAAACGGGGAAGTGGAGGAAAGGGTTAGAGGTAGAAATGGGGAGAGCAGGAAAATGAGAAAACAAAAAAGGGGGGAAATAAGTCAAGACAGAAAGGAAGAAAGGGGGAAAAGAAATAAAGGGAGAAATAGAGAATGGACGGAAAGGAGCGACGGGGAGAGGGGGGGAAGGGCAAAGGAGCAAAGGGGTAGAGGGTAAAGGGGGGGGGGAGGAATAGAGGGAGTGTTTCCGTAACGCTTTCAGGTCAAAGGTCATTCTAGCGCCTTAAAATGGTCATGTTAGAAGCCACCTCCTCTGCCCTGACACCTGTATCCAACCAAATATGAACACGCACATAACATAAACATATAAATACACATATACACATCATGTACGTTAAATGAAGTACACATATACACATCATGTACACTAACTGAAGTACATATACACAACATGTATACTAAATAAAGGACACTTACACATCATGTACACTAAATGAAGTACACATACAGATTATCTGCATTGCATATTCAAATCAATAGATACATTAATAAACATAGAAATAAATATACAGATACATTTATATGAACAGGCAGAACGACCTACCAATAAAGACATTCATATACATACACATAAAGAGAATATTAAATATATAACAACAATAAAAAAAAAAAACTCCGATAATTTTTTAATTAAAATCCGTAAGATAAGATAAGAAAAAAAGACAGAAAAATTGAGCAATGGACTGATTAAAAGACGAATTTGTCATGATCACTCCCCGTCCACATAACAAAAATTGAACTACATTACCACCTAAATTTCCAAAGTCGTGACGTCACTTTCTACGTCACCCGGACTAACTGATGCTTGTTAAAGGTCTGTGCGGTCGGGGATAAAGGCGAAAATAAACTAGAGAGCTAAAGACAAAACACCCTTATGGCCTGTATGTTTTGGAATGAGAGGAATACAACATTTAATAAACGTCTGGATGAAAAAATAAAATAAAACGCAGTCAGGGTAAGATTTTTTTTTAAATATAGCAAATGTTTCTTACATAATATTGGGCTAATTGTAATATACTACCCTTCACTTTAAACAAACACAAAAATACACACACACACACACACACACACACACACACACACACATGCCACTCCCCCCACACACACATATGCACCCCCCAACCCTCACCCCCCCCCCCCATACACACACAAACACACACACCCGCCATGGCTCGTCCCCGCTTCGAACTTCCAAGTACTTGAATATTAACATGTGTCGGGTCGGGGCGCGTGGAGGGCGACTTTCCCTCTTCAGCTCTCCTTCTTTTGCATAA
>NC_061819.1:32374347-32377658 GCF_019202785.1 Penaeus chinensis | reverse complement strand
TATTACTAATAATCAATCATCAATCGCTTGTAATGACGTCACCATTGCTTATAATGACGTCACCAGTGCTTATAATGGCGTCACCATTGCTTATTCCAACAAGACACGGTACAAACTCTCATGTTGCAGTAGAAAGTACGCAACAGCACAAAGAAAGAGACCAGAGCACATCACCTTAGCGAGACGACTGCACGCAACTTACCTGTAACGGAAAATTAAACAAAAATTAGTACACAGAGTATAGCATTATCTTGGCAAATCTTATTGGTATACAAGAGAAAGAAAGAGAAAGAAAGAGAGAGAGAAAGAGAGAGAGAGAGAGAGAGAGAGAGAGAGAGAGAGAGAGAGAGAGAGAGAGAGAGAGAGAGAGAGAGAGAGAGAAAGAAGAGAGAGAGAGAGAAAGAAGAGAGAGATATAAAGAAGAGAGAGAGAGAGAGAGAGAGAAAGAAGAGAGAGAGAGAGAGAGAGAGAGAGAGAGGGGAGAGAGAGAAGAGAGAGAGAGAAGAGAGAGAGAAGAGAGAGAGAGAAGGAAAGAGAGAGGGAGAGAGAGAGAGAGAGAGAGAGAGAGAGAGAGAGAGAGAGAGAGAGAGAGAGAGAGAGAGAGAGAGAGAGAGAAGAGAGAGAAGAGAGAGAAGAGAGAGAAGAGAGAGAAGAGAGAGAAGAGACAGAGAGAGAGATGGAGAGAGATGGAGAGAGAGAGAGAGAGAGAGAGAGAGAGAGAGAGAGAGAGAGAGAGAGAGAGAGAGAGAGAGAGAGAGAGAGAGAGAGAGAGAGAGAGAGAAATACATATAAAAGCTAGGAAGAGGAAAGGGGAAATAAAAAGAGAGTAAAAATTAGAAAACAATACGAAAAATAAAAAATATCAAAATAAAATAAAATAAAAGAGAAAAGAAGAAGAGCAGAAACTAAGAGAAAAAAGACAAAGCAGGAAAAGAACAAAGTGCGACTAAAGAAGAAGAAGAAGAAATAAGAAGAAGACGAAGAAGAAAAAGAAGAAGAAGAAGAAGAAGAAGAAGAAATAGAAGAAAAAGAAAAAGAAAAGAAGAAGAAGAAAAAGAAGAAAAAGAAGAAGAGAGCGAGATCGCGATCGTGACGCGACAGGAGCCTGTTATCTGCCCCGGGGCCATACAGTGCCACCGCCACTAACAGATGGCCCTTGTTAGCACTCTCGTAGGGCCACCTTTTATGGCACATCCTCTCCCTGCCTGACCCCGCTGTCCTCCATAGGCCCCGCCCCCTCTCCCCTCCTTGCCCTACCTTCGTCTCTTTCCCCTCTATTCCTCTTTCTCTCCTCCTTTCTACCTCCTCTTTCTATAAATGTTATCTCCAATCTTTCCTTTCCTTTCTTACCCCTTCTTCCTTCCTTCCTTCTCCCTTCCACCCTCTTCTCTTCCTCCCTTCCCCCTCTCCCCTTCCACCCCCTCCACCTTTTCCTATGTCTACTTAGCAACACTGAGATGGGGGGGGGGTAAGAGAGAGAGGGGGGGGGCGGGGAGGGGGAGGGAAGCAGACCTGGCAGACAGAAGAGAGGAAAAAGAGGAAAGAACGAAGGGAGGAAGATAAAGAAAGAAAACAAGAGAAAGTGAGTGAGGGAGAGAGAGAAGAGGACAAGAAAGGGACCGTGGAAAACGACACAAAAACATGAAAGGCAAACTAAAAACAAGCAAAAATACGACCAAACAAGCAAAATACAAGATCAAGCAAACAAGCACGCGAGGGGAGACAGAAAAGCGTTTCTAAGCGCATCTTGGAAACTCATTACAAGCTCCGGCACACACAGACACAGCGCCCCTGAGGGAACATGTAAACAGACGCGAGGACCGGTTTCCCGCCGCACTCACTCGCTCGCTCGCTCGCTTGTTCACTCGTTCACTCATTCACTCACTCACTCGCTCGCTCGCTCGCTTGTTCACTCGTTCACTCATTCACTCACTCGCTCGCTCGCTCGCTTGTTCACTCGTTCACTCATTCACTCACTCACTCACTCACTCGCTCGCTCGCTTGTTCGCTTGTTCACTCATTCACTCACTCACTCGCTCGCTCGCTTGTTTACTCATTCACTCACTCACTCGCTCGCTCGCTTGTTCACTCGTTCACTCATTCACTCACTCACTCACTCACTCGCTCGCTTGTTCGCTTGTTCACTCGTTCACTCACTCACTCACTCACTCGCTCGCTCGCTTGTTCACTCATTCACTCACTCACTCACTCGCTCGCTCGCTTGTTCACTCGTTCACTCATTCACTCACTCACTCACTCACTCGCTCGCTCGCTTGTTCGCTTGTTCACTCACTCACTCACTCACTTATTCGCTTGTTCACTCATTCATTCACTCACTCACTCACTCGCTCGCTCGCTTGTTCACTCGTTCACTCATTCACTCATTCACTCGCTCGCTTGTTCACTCGTTCACTCATTCACTCACTCACTCGCTCGCTCGCTTGTTCACTCATTCACTCGCTCGCTCGCTTGTTCAGTCATTCAGTCATTCAGTCATTCACTCACTCCCTTGTTCACTGGTTCGCTCACTGGTTCGCTCACTCATTCACTCACTCACCCACTCACTAACTAACTCGCTCGCTCGCTTGTTCACTCGTTCACTAACTCACTCACTCGCTCGCTCGCTTGTTCACGCGTTCACTCACTCACTCACTCACTAACTCACTCATTTGTTCACTGGCTCGCTCGCTTACTCATTCACTCAATCGCTTGTTAACTGGTTCGCTCACTCATTCACTCACTCGTTTACTCACTCACTCGCTCACTACATACATGCACACATGCACACACACACACACACACACACACACACACACATTTACTTACTCACTCACCCCCACACACACACATTTACTCACTTACTCACACACACACACACACACACATACACACACACACACACACACACAAACCGTGACCTCGCTTGCCCCAGCCTAGCTACCTTCTGGTCATCATTCACAAACCATTAAAAACAAAAAAATCAGTAATTCGCGTTACTTGATCTCCGTTCCGCCTCGACTGACTCCATTATCAAAAATGTTCACGTTATGTTTTCATGTTCTTAAACCCCATCTTGAATTAGTATCATCTTGGAAATGAACAGTATCTTGCATATCAACACGCCCATCAACCTTGTTTTCGCAAGTGTTTTTTTTTTTATTTAAGATGAGATTTTACACGAAAGAGAATGATGGCAAGACGGAATAGATAGAGAGAACGATAGATAGAGAGAACATTAACAGTAATAACTGTGATGGTGGTGGTGCTGAAAAGGATCATTATAATGATGATAACGGTGATGGTGATGGTTA
>NC_061819.1:32366847-32371847 GCF_019202785.1 Penaeus chinensis | reverse complement strand
TCACCTGTTCTTCACTTGTACCCTTTCATCCCTTCCTTCCCCCCTCCCCCCCTTCCTACTCCCTCAACCATCCTAACTCCCCATCTGTCCCTCTTAATTCTTTAACCCCCTCTATCAATCCCTCATTCCCTCCTTACCCCTTCACCCCCCCCCCTCATCCTTCCCATATCCCTCCTCTTCTTCCCCCTCATCCCTAATCCCCGTCCCTAACCCCCCCCTCCCCTTCCCCTATGACTCATACCCCATCCTTCATCCTCCACCATCCACCGCGGCCCTTAAATCCCTCACCAGGGGCTCCTCGACCTAATCCCAGTGTACAGCGCCAGGGAGGGGGACGGGAAGAAGGGAGGGAGGAGGGGGGGAGGTGATCCCTTTTCCCTGGGCTACCACAGTGGGGGGGGGGGGAGTCCCTCTAACACGTGTCCTTCGAGGGAATACACTTAGAACACGTGGCTACTTCATCACTGCTCTGTCGTGGGTCGGGGGTCTAGCGATGTATGGGTTCGTGCATGTGGTAAGCGCTGCCTCGTATGTAGTCTTTGTGACTGATGAGTACATGAGTAAGTAGTCTAGCAGGCCATGTGCTGGCTGACTGATGAGTACATGAGTACATCTGGAGAGTTCCCCTGTGAGTACACGGTGATTACTCGGTGAATCCTTAGTGAGGACGACTGGTAGACTGCGTAATTAGTGAGTACCTGGTGAGCCCATGTGAGTACACAGTGTGCTCGTATCGTGTGATTATTGAACACCAAATGAGCGTATCTACAAAATATTTATACAGAGTTCACAATCCACAGATGCTGCAACAGCTGCACTTTTGTTTGAGTTGTAACAAGAACTAGAACAGTTGCTTAGGATTGGAGAGCAATTTGCATTATAACAAACCTTATAAATATTTACAATAAAAAAAAACTCAATCTAATTACCATAGCTATTTTAATGAGAGAGAAAATACCTGTTTCTGTAAACCTTCCTTTAATCAACGCTGAGTCTCGTGCCCCAGCCTTGAAAGAACAAGCCATCTGCACCATCTGGCCACGAACAACAACAACACCCTTGTCTCGCTTACCTCCATCTTTTATTTTTACTGATTATTCCCTGAGCAACCACTCGCTCGATCAGCTGTTCTGCATCAACTTTCTTCGCCAGTGTTCTGCACACATCTGGCCTTCGCAGAAATCCTGTTCTGTGTCAACTGCCCATGATTTATGCCAAGCGTCTCGCGCATTACTGTCTAGCTGTCAATTAACTGTCTCGAAAAACACGTCATTTGAAGGCCACTTTATTCACTCGTGCATGCTTTCAAACCCATCCACAGTATTAAACTCTCCTGCTACATACCGGGAGATTTTTTTTTTACTAGAAATCACAAAGCTTACTAAAAGGCACACAGGTTACTAAAAAAAAAAAAAAAAACAGGTTACTTTAAAGCCACACATGATATCCCTTAAACAAAAAAAAAAGAAAAAAAAAAAAAAAACGTTTAGCGAAAGTCACCCTTGTTACCAAAAGAGTTAGACAAACACAAGCGTAACATCACACTCGCAGCCAGCCACCCACATATTAAAACGAGCCTATCTTTCTCACCCTACTTGATACGCAGATGTTTTTTGGTCTATAATGGGAGTTAAAAGTGAGACGGAGGACGGGGATGAGGAGGAGGAAGAATAAAAAAAACAATACAATACTAATAAGAATAAGAATAAGAATAAGAATAATGAGAAGAAGAAAAACAAGGAGTAGAAGAAGAACAAGAACAAGAAGATGAAAAATAATGTGAAGAGTAAACAGGAGTATAAGAACGAGAACAAGATTAATAATCTAAAAAAACAAAAAAAAAACAACAAGAAAAGTCAATAATAATAATAATTATAATAATAATAATAATAATCATCATGATAATAATAATAATAATAAAAATGAAAATAATTTTAATGTTAATGATAATGATAATGATATTCTCCTAGTGCCTAGCGTAGTAGGCCTCGAGGGACGCTTCATATCTGGCACGTCTGGCACTTTGTTTGTTTGTTTGTTTGTCCTCGTCTCTCTGACTATCTTAACGTATGTCAGTGTCTTCCTGTCCATCTTTATATTTGTCTGTCTCTGTGTTTGCAGAGACAGACAAATATAATATGATAACTATTATCATAAACATTATGACAAAGAATCATAATACTAATTACAGCATTATCAATAATAATAAAACAATAATAATAATGATAATAATAATTATTATGATAATGATAACTAATAATATTGATATTAACTAATAAGAACAACAATAATAACAATGATAAAAATAAGGATGATGATGATGATGATGATGATGGTGATGATGATGATGATGATGATGATGATGATGATGATGATGATGATGATGATGATGATGATGATGATGATGATGATGATGATGATGATGATGATGATGATGATGGTGATGATGATGATGATGATGATGATGATGTGTGTGTGTGTGAGTGTGTGTGTGTGTACGAATTCATTCCCTGACAGATATAGACACACACCTCATTTTCTACAAACCCAACCAACGAGGAAACTAGCATGAAAAAGGATACTTATTTTTTTCAGTTTCAGATTTAATCAGCGCCCTCCAACGGCAATATTAATTAAATCGTGCTCAATCCCATTCAAATATTAATTATCATGATTCAGATGTATCCTTCGTTAAGTATTACTCAACATTTAATTGTATTTTTTTTGTATTTTTTTGGAGCGTAACATATTGCATTTCGATCTCCATGTGTATATTAAGCAGTGAGAGAATTCATTTCATTGGAAATCTTGTTCTACTGATGACAGACGGAAGGCATGTAGTTAACTTTGGGTTTTGTGACCGTAGAGTTTTACCCCGAGGGAAAAGTAGATTTTTCTACTTCTTACTATAAAGCTTAGGGATTTATACGCTTACTTTTATGCATTAATGGCGCGCGCCAACACCATCCAACCACCCAATATAGAAAAAAAAAACAAAAAAAAATAAACAAACATAATCAAATCGATAAATAAAAAGGCCCAACCTCTCGCCAGACTTTCCCCCTCCCCTTCCCCTTCCCCCCCTCCCCCCTTCCACCAGCCCCCGCCGCCACACCACAGCCTCCAACAGCATTAATCCGCGGGCCGGCGTCTGGCCTGCGTCTATTTCATTAGGGGTCAGGATTGTAAGACAGACAGACAGACACACGGCCACCATAATCAAGACAGAAGACAGACCGACAGACAGGAGAAAAGGTGCAGAGAGAAAGCGAGATATGGAAGAGTTATGGCTCACATATTCCACGTAGTGTCCGTCCTGACCAGTGGCAGGGCGGGAGAGGGATGGGGGAAGGGAGGGGAGGGGAGAGATGGAAGGTGCGTAAAAAAACAAACCAACAAAAAAAAACTTGCTACCAAAGAGGGAGAAGGGAAATCAGAGAAGGAGAAAAAGATGGAAGGTGTGTAATAAAACAAAAACAAAAAAACTTGCTAGCAAAGAAGAGGGAGAAGGGAAATAAGAGAAGGAGAAAAAGATGGAAGGTGCGTAAAAAAAAAAAAAAAAAAAAATGCTTCCGACGAAGAAGGGGAATGAGAGAGGGAGAAGAGGATGGAAGGTGAATGGAAAAGTGAGAGTGAGTCTGAGGGAGAAAGAGGCAAGAAGAAGGAGAGGAAGAAGATATTATTAAGCTATATTTCTCCCCTTCCATTTTTTTTTTCTTTTTTTTTTTTGGACACCTGGGTACCGGAGATAAATATATAGTTCCTGAGGCATAGACGGCTAAGATCGAGGCGTAAGGGGGGTGGGGGTGGGGGGGTTAGATGGGTTCTCATGTGGGTATGATTGCTCCAGCATATGCACATAAATAAACAAACATTTATGAACACACACACACACACACACACACACACACACACACACACACACACACACACACATATTCAAACACACACACACGCACAAGCATATAAACACATTCAAACCCACACACACGCACACATATACTGTAGAAGGCTATATATATGAAGCCTTAAACATTAGTATGCAGTAGTAGTAATAGTTGTTAACACGGCTAACTCTTTATTGATGAAGAGTACAACAAGTGATAGTAACACACGAGACGAGTCTTGGTAAGTGCCGAGGTCAAACAAGGTCAGATAACTCGTCAGCTACTCCTCGCTGAAGCGATGGTTCTCCACTGGACCTCGAGCCACGTGGCAAACAGCCACGCGGTCTATGGCTAATGTCATACACAAATCGTGGTTATGTACATGGTATATATACACAAGTACACACACACACACAAGTACACACACACACACACACACACACACACACACACACACACACACACACTTCGTCATCGTTATTCATACCACGTTGTGAGTGAGCGAGTGAGTGAGCGAGTGAGAGAAAAAGGTGTCCAGACACTTGACCGTAACGAATGATGCGTCTCTGTGTCTGGCACGACCACACAAGCCGCACAAGGTCGTCGTGAGTCGTCGTGAGTCGTCGTGAGTCGTTGGTCGTCGTCACTTTGTTCACTGGACCTTCCTTTCTTATAGTGCTTTAGTGATGGTGAAGTCGTGATTGTGGGTCAGTCAAGGGCGGGGGTAATGATGATGGTGATTTTCGGAGGAGGGAAGAGAAGAAAAGGAAATGAAGGTGAAGGGGAGGGAAGGAAGAATGATGACAGGGAAGAAGGGGGAAGGGGGGAGGAGGGGGAGAGGGTGGAAAGAGGAGAGGGAGGGGGTGGGATGAGAAATGAGAGGGGTTGTTCCCAATGAAACATTTACGACCATAATCACGTCATATAATCTCTCATACCCCCTCTCCCACCCCCTTCCCTCAGGTCTCCCTCTCATCCACCGCCTGCATCCCCTCCTACCCCATCCGTTTCCCCTTCCCCTCTACCCTATCCTCCTCCAGCTCTCACCCTTCCACCCTAACAATTCCCCTCCTCCCTTTCACCCTCTCTCCTTCCCCTCCAACCCACACTTCC
>NC_061819.1:32336085-32343585 GCF_019202785.1 Penaeus chinensis | reverse complement strand
ATATTGGGTATGTTCATGTACGCTGTCACTCCTTCAGTATAATACAGAATCGGTAACTTTGAGTTTTTCTAGAAAACTTTTTATTTTGTATTTTATGTTTCAATATCTTATTTTTACTAGAATCTTTTATTTCATTTTATTTTATTTTATCGTGAATGGCCTTGGTTTTAAAATAGTTTAATTAGGTTTTACGTTAGTCTTTCGTTGGGTTCAATGGGGTTTTATTGCTTCTTGTTTTACTTTAACTTTAATAAAATTTTGACGTTACTTTTGCCAATTTTGACATTTATGTTTTATGTAAACCTGGGCCATATCATGATCAAGAAAACAACACCTAAGATGGACATCTCTTAAGCCTAAATTTAATAAGGAAGAGGGCCACACGCTACCACTTCAGTCCTTTCCTGCATTAATCAGAGGTGACGGATATTAGAGATAAAAGTACACTGAAATATGGCGAAATGATCCGTAGAGTATATGCTAAAATATATATAGCCCAAAGAGCTAAGTAAACGCTACAAGGTGATCCTCACTCAAGTGTGTCCTCAACACCTGCTCATTCCATAGAACTGACTGCAATACACTCCTTGGTGTGCTGAAATTGCGCATGCATATCAAGAAGTTCCATTGTATAAAGCTAGCAAGAGTACCCCATATTGCCATCAGGGCGATGTCTTGTTAAGAAGCAGTTTGCAGATACCGTTGGAAAGGAATCAAGCAGTACAGAACCTGGAGTTATGGCCACTGAAAAATGGGAGCACCTGCATACAACCATCCACCGTGCAGCCATGGCCACCTTTGGAAAGAAGATAGCAAAAACAAATGACTGATTTGAGGCCACGTATAACGAGATGAGTCCTGGTATCAGGGCCAAGAGGGCTACCCTTACTGAGTGCAAACATCAGCTAAACAAGAGAAACCTCCAGATCCTCAGGGAAACAAGGAGGAAAATTCAACAATAAGTGTGGAGCGAATGAACCGGATGCAGCTTAGTGAAGAAATGCAGACCACAGTACTCACAGGCAATCTCAAAGGGATGTATGACAGCATAAAAAAAGCCCACGGACCCTCTCAAGGCAAAACAGCACCTCTGAAATCTGCAAGTGGGGGAGGTTATCACTGAAAGTAGCAAGTAGATGAACAAGTGGGTGGAGCACTACTTGAGCTCAATTCTCAAACGGACACTGTCTCTGCCTCATCCTGGGATGCCTTTGATAGCCTGCCAACTGGATAAGGAGCCCGGCATGGAAGAGCTGAGCAAGGCCATTGACGGTCTAGCCTCTGGGTAGGCTCCGGGTAATGACGGCATACAACCTGACTTCATCAAGCAGTGCAAAACAACTCTCCTGCATCCAGTGTTGGCAGGAAAGGTGCATATACAGTAACAAAGGTGACAGGAGTGACTACAGCAACTACATTGGTATCACACTTTTGAGCCTCGCAGGCAAAGTCTACGCCAGAGTGCTGTTACAGAAGCTAGTGGAACTCATCTACCCTAAGTAACAATGTGGCTTCTGTGCCCACAGATATACAGTAGACATGATCTCCCTTCATCATCTACTAGAGAAATACCGTGAGCTACAGATGCCTCTGTATGTTGCCTTTATCGACCTGACAAATGCATTCAACCTTGTGAGCAGAGAAGGACTTTTTCAGATCCTACCAAGATAGGGTGTCCACCCACACTATAAAGCACGATCAAGTCTTATATATATATGTGTGTGTGTGTGTGTGTGTGTGTATGCATGTAACCTTATGTATATATATATATATATATATATATATATATATATATATATATATTTACACACACACACACACACACACACACACACACACACACACACACACACACACACACACACACACACACACACACACAAACACACAAACACACAAGCACACACACACACACACACACACACACACGCACACACACACACACACACAACACACAAACACACAAACACACAAACACACAAACACACAAACACACAAACACACAAACACACACACACACACACACACACACACACACACACACACACACACACACACGCACACGCACACGCACACGCACACGCACACGCACACGCACACGCACACGCACACGCACACGCACACGCACACGCACACGCACACGCACACGCACACGCACACGCACACGCACATATATATATGTATATATACACAAACATTATAAATACTTACGTTCTAAAGGCTTGTTACAACATACCTGTCGCAACGCTGAACACCTTACACGGCACTTACCAGGGAGTGTGGCATTTGTGGGTGAGGGTGACGTACCGCACGCCTAAGTCGTAAAGCGCCCGCAGCACGCCCATGCTGTTGCCCAGCCCGTGGCCTCCCTCCACGCCCAGCAGGCTCGACACACGCCCACATCCAAATTCTTTCATTATGTCTGTGTGAAAGAGGTTGAAAATTCTAATCATTTTCTCGCCCCCACCACGCTTCTCTGTGCGTGTCCGTATGTCCGTATATCAGCCTTGCAGCGTTCGCGGGAATTACCTGTTGAGGACGTGACGAGCGTCGTCTCCTTGGGGCTGGCGGTGAGCAGCCTCTTGATGGCATCAATCTGCTCCAGCAACAGCTGCACGGTGTTCATGTACTGCGCCTCGCACGGCACGTACACGGACCAGAACTGGGAGAATGAAGAACAGCTTACAGTAATTATTAATTCACGCACAACGCACGTGTAAGACCTACAAACCCGATAAAAGCGGGGTCTTTAGTAATAATATAATCAGAGAAAACAACAGTAATAAACTGGATAACAGTGTCAAGGACAAAGGTACTGTACCAAGGTTACAAACAGAGTAACAAAGCCCCCCCCAAAAACAAAGAATTTAGAAAAGTTGTCCCCCAAAAGAGTTCTTCGTCAAGAAGCGGACGTCACGCGGGAATAATGTCCTGTGTATACGAAGAAAAGCGTAATGTTTCCGCCACATCCTTTGTCTCCCGAGTACATGCATTTGTTTTCCCGGTGTCTGCATGTCCGAGGTTTTGTTGCGACACTGCTAGCGAGAGAGCCCCATGGATCTGCAATATCTTTGCTTAATTATATATTTATGTGAAAATGCCTATTCATATTCATTTTAAAATCTTATTTATGACCTCTTTACACCTTTCATCGTATCTATTTTCTCGCCCTTCATTTTCGGTCGATTTCAAGAGAGCTCCGTCCTATTTAATGTAGTTCTCTGCTTACTTTTTTCCTTTACCCTAAATTCTTTTGTCCTCCGAGTCCGGCCCATTATTGAGTCCGTCGCTCCACTTAATGCTCAAGGAAATTAAGTGTCATCAGCGACTCATCTCGTGATCCTTCCCCCTCCCCTGCTCTCAAATCCCTTCTCGCTAATTCTTTCCTCTCCTGCCTCTCTCCCTGTTTATCAATCATTTATTCATTTCGCCTTTAATTTTTCCTTACATTTATCTTATTTTCTGTGTCATGCTTTTCCCTTTTTTTTTCTTTCTCTTTTTTAGTTTTTAAAGTTCTTTTTCCCTCCTCCTAATTCAACCATTTTCCTCAACTAATTTTCCCGCTTGTCAGCTTCTTTCCTCATGCTCTATGATTTATTTTTCTTCTTCTCTTATCTTTCTTTCCCTGTTCATCCTCCTGCTTTTTATCTTTCCTCTCATATTTCCCCTTCTTAGCATTTCCATAATACAGCTGTACACACTGGCTGATGTGCTCGCTGTATGCACACACACACAGACGCACACACGTGTGTGTATGTTTTTGAAATCTTATCACATTAATATCACCGAATATGGACAGACATTATAACGCTTACTTATTTGATTAGGATCCGCGGCAGGAGTTGCAGCAAGCAACAGTCCCGGCCACGAAGACGATGCCCTCGCCGTTGGCTTTGTCCGGATGATCTCGGAAGGGAAGGCCAGTGGTATGCGCATTCCAAGCCCGCTTAACGTCAAAACTCTCGCGTTAAAGGTCAGGTATCAGACCTTTTGGACAGTGAGGTGTGAAGTTCATCTCTTTTAAGGCTGATAGGTTGATAGACTTTGAAGCTTAAAGTCTCTGAGAGTTTTAGAAAGCGAAAGGTACATTCGCTTGCATTTTCTTTATTACTACCCATGTATTGCGCAGTTTATGCATATGATTATAACGACAAGGAACTAATTACATACACAACACGCACTACAAGAAATCTCAACTGATATTGCACATACACAGGATCGCTCACCCCCCGCCCCCCTCCCCCAGCACTTTCTTCTGCCCCGCGCGCACATTCCTCTCTCCTGCGCCTCTTCTCGCCTCACCGGTGAGAGATGAGGAAACAGAGAGAAATGCAATAATGGCTCCACAGAGGATCAAATGCTTGGAGTGTGAACATTCAGTCTTTGCTTTATATACGGCAGAGAGCCCCCCCCCCTCCCCCCATGCCTCCTCTGCGGCGTGGTCCAAATAGATACGATTCTCCTGCAATAATCTCGGAGGCGCAGAAGCAGGGGGTGGGGGAGGGGTGTGTGTGGATAGGTGGGGGTAGGGGTGGGGGAGAGGCCGTGTTGGGGGGTGAGGGGCGGGTGGAGTGTCGATAGGGGGGGCGTGGGTGGGGGGGCGGGTGGAGTGTGAATGGGTGAGGGAGAATGCGTGGGTGGGTGGGGGAGGGGTGGCGGGGAACTTAGAGAGTCGGGAGGCCGTGGCTCCTATTGCGAAGGGGATCACATTGGAGATTATGACCATCAGTATCATTTCTATGGGAGTAATCATAATCATCACCGTAATTATTACAATGATTATCTCTCAGTATCAATATGATTATTACCACCATTACTGCCATTATCAACATCATTACTAATAGCGCCATAACTAGTCATCATTATATCTATCATTTTATTTTCTCACTATTATTATTATTATTGTTATCTATCACTGCTAATATTATTATCCACATGTTCATCATTATGGGCGTGACATCATTATCTTCACAGGCTAATGAAATCATCACTATTGTTTTGTCACTAATATGATTCTGATGACGATAATGCTAATTATCAATACGTACATCATAACCACAACCTTTTTTAAAAGAAAGAACCTTTGATTGACTGTAATTATGGAATCATAAACTAAATCTTAAGCATAATATTTTAAACCGATTTATCGTCACTAAAATACTTTTGAGAAAATATATCGCAGATAATTAAATCGTAAAGCATTAACTGTACACTGGTTGATTAACATAATTATGATAATTAAAGTTCTGGAAATCGTCTGATAACGAATTTTAATGACGTGATATTACCGCAACCAGAGGCTAGAAGTAACAGAAACACACGCAAAAAAAAAAAAAAAAAAAAAAGAAAAAAAAAACAGAAACAAAAGAAAGAGAGAAAGAAAGACAGAAAAAGATGTTTATCCCCCGGACGCAGCATCTCTTATCTCCGTCACTTGCACTGTGGAAAGTCAACGAATAAACAGCACCACAATATTTGCAGAGGCGGCTTTTAGGACCATGCTTGTCTGCGCCTTCCGGGGGCGGGGCGGGGTGGGCGTGGCGGGAGGGGAGGGGAAGGGGGGGGGGGGCTGTCAGCGCTGGATAGACGGCAACATACTCGCCTCTTTTATCTTGCGGGAAATTTCAGATATATGGATGCAACGCACACACAAACAGATACACACACACACACACACATATATTTATATACACACACGTTCACACATTCATATATATATATATGTATATATATAGATAGATAGAGAGATAGATAGATATGTATGTACACACACACACACACACATATATATTTATATACACACACGTTCACACATTCATATGTATATATATATATATATATATATATATATATATATATATATATATATATATATAGATAGATATGTATGTACACACACACACACACACACACACACACACACACACACACACACACACACACACACACACACACACACACACACACACACACACACACACACATATATATATACATATATATCATAAGCCTGAATCAATCCACTGCAGGGCGTAGGCCTCTCCCAATCTTGTTCAACTTTGTCTGTCTTGCATTCGTTATATCGTCATGCCATCTTGTCATTGATCTTGCCCTTGGCCTCTTTATGTTATCTACTGCCCAGTCTGTTATTTTTTTGTCCACCTGTCGTCCTGTCTTCGACATATATGACCTGCCCATTGCCATTTTTTTTTTTTGATGCTCCCGAGTATATCTTCTACTTTTGTCTGTTCCCTGATCCACGTCGCCCTCATCCGATCTCTTAGACTAATTCCCAGCATCAAACTCTCCATCCCTCTCTGGGCACTTATTAGTTTCCTCTCTAGTAATTTGGTTGCAGTCCATGTTTCTGATCCATCGGTCATAACCGGGAGGACGCATTGGTTAAAGACTTTTCTTTTTAAACATAACGACAAAGAGCCTCTTAGTATGCTACTGTGTCTGCCATATATATATATATATATATATATATATATATATATATATGTATATATGTATATGTGTGTGTGTGTGTGTGTGTGTGTGTGTGTGTGTGTGTGTGTGTGTGTGTGTGTGTGTGTGTGTGTGTGTGTTGTGTGTGTTGTGTGTGTTGTGTGTGTTGTGTGTGTTGTGTGTGTTGTGTGTGTGTGTGTGTGTGTGTGTGTGTGTGTGTGTGTGTGTTGTGTGTGTTGTGTGTGTTGTGTGTGTTGTGTGTGTTGTGTGTGTTGTGTGTGTTGTGTGTGTTGTGTGTGTTGTGTGTGTTGTGTGTGTGTGTGTGTGTGTGTGTGTGTGTGTGTGTGTGTGTGTGTGTGTGTGTGTGTGTGTGTGTGTGTGTTTGTGTGTTTGTGTGTGTTTGTGTGTGTTTGTGTGTGTTTGTGTGTGTTTGTGTGTGTTTGTGTGTGTTTGTGTGTGTTTGTGTGTGTTTGTGTGTGTTTGTGTGTGTTTGTGTGTGTTTGTGTGTGTTTGTGTGTGTTTGTGTGTGTTTGTGTGTGTTTGTGTGTGTTTGTGTGTGTTTGTGTGTGTTTGTGTGTGTTTGTGTGTGTTTGTGTGTGTTTGTGTGTGTTTGTGTGTGTTTGTGTGTTTGTGTGTTTGTGTGTTTGTGTGTTTGTGTGTTTGTGTGTTTGTGTGTTTGTGCGTGTGTGTGTGTGTATATCTATCTATCTATTTATCTATATCTGTACACACATGCATACAAGCATATACGCTCATGCTCTCGCTGCCACCGTCCCTGCAGAGCCTTCCGCGTGCGGAGCGAAGGGAAACGTCGCGGGACAAACCACGGAAACCGACGGAGGCGAAGGTCTTTGTTTGTGGAAAGAAGAAGAAAAGGAGTCTTTACTTTGCCCCTCCTTTACGGATTCCCGTCGCCATGTTGCCGGAAAACGAAAGGGAAAATCGTTGAAACATATCCCACACATATACAATATATGTATATAGATAAATAAATAATAGATAAAAAAAATAAACACATATACATACATATAAATACATACATATATATAT
>NC_061819.1:32323585-32328585 GCF_019202785.1 Penaeus chinensis | reverse complement strand
ATTAAATTAGCTTATTAATAAACCTACCAGGATCACAAATCACACCTCCTCCATGCTAGACATCATTATATCAAACAGACCTGACCTCATTGCGTATACTGACGTTACCCCGTGCCAAATTGCAGACCACGAACTTTTAACTATGACAGTAGATATAAAGAGACCCAAGCGACAACCTGTCATAAAAACTTCCCGTGACCTGACAAATTACGACCCCCAATCACTTTGTCAAAATATTAGAATATTCTTACAACAGATGACGTTAACAAACAAGTAGTCATTCTCTCGAATGTACTAAATAATAGCACAGATGCCACTGCTTCACTTAAGACGAAAACTGTTCGATGTCCCCCCGCCCCATGGATAAATGAGGACATCAAAAGAGCTATACATGACCGAAACGACACTCACAAATTTCTCAAAACAAATAGAACTGATATCGCCCTTCATTCTGAGTATATACAAGAAAAAAGAGAAATGTTAAAACATTAATCCAATCAGCAAAAACAATTTATTTTCAAAATAAGTTCAACGACTGTAAACACGACGCCAGAAAAACACGGAAAACAGTTAAAACGTCAGCACCAAACAAAAAAAAAAAAAAAAGAAAAAAAAAAAAACACCACAGAGACACGTCCCTAGATTCTATAAGTAGTATAGAACATCTAAAGGACTACTTTGCAAATATCAGCAGACTCACCTGTGAACAGACAGCTGCTTCCTTGGCCCCACAAAACACAACTAGGACAAGGCTCTCAACAAATGCTTTCAGACCACAACCAATAGGAGTGGAAACAACAGTCTTAACCCCTTCCCGATGGGTCACGCCTATAGGCGTGAAAACAAACCGCTCGAAATGTGGCGTGCGGCTGTATGCTGCGGCGGCGCGCCAAAGCGCTCCGAGGCGGTGATTCGGCTTGATGTACCCAACTCCCGCGTTCAAAGTCGGCGCGTTGCCGTGGTTCGCCAGAGCGTAGAGTTTTTTGTTTTTTTTTTAGTTTTCAACACCCGTCACCAAGGGTTAAGTTAACAATAAAACACTTACGCGAAACAAATGTTGTAGGTGTGGATAACATTGCTTTTCGATTCATCAAGGAAAGCTTACCCGCAATAGCTTTCTATTTAACTGTCATTATAAAAACATCCATATTCACCGGTACCTACCCATCACTGTGGAAACATGGCATCATAACACCCATTTTCAAATCAGGAGCTGCAGAACAACTGAACAACTATCGTCCTATCAGTGATATCTAAAATGCTAGAAAAAATTGTTGCAAATCAACTATCAACATTCTTAGAATCCAATCACCTTATTTCCGAAACGCAACATGGGTTTAGAAGTAAGCTATCCACTGAAACAGCTTTACTAAAAATTACAAACAAAATTTATGAAAACATAGATAAGAATCAAATAAATATACTCACATTGTGTGCTCTGTCAAAAGCATTTGGCAATGTCAGCCATAACATCCTGCTTAACAAAATTAAAAATCATGGAACAGACAACTATTGGTTCAGAGGTTATCTATCCACAAGGACACAGTCAATCAAAATTCGTAATAATATGTCAACTAAGAAAACAGTCTCTTTCGGTGTCCCACAAGGCTCCATATTAGGCCCGATTTTGTTCACTATATGCATAAACGATCTATCAAACATTGCAAACAACTGTCTCCTTGTCCAATATGCTGATGACTCTCAGTTTCTTCACGCTGCCCCTGTAAGCAATTTATATGAATTGATAAAAAATACGCAACAGACTCTTACAAAAGCAAAGCTGTATTTTGACAACAACGGCCTCAAACTAAATCCCGATAAAACTCAATGCATCTTTATTGCCAGGCGTCAAAACATAGCCAAAATCCCCATAAACACAATCATACAATTTGTAGGCCATCATATCAAACCCAAGAATTTCCGCGAAAAATCTAGGAGTACAAATAGATAGATGCATGACTTTCGAAAAACACATATACAACATTCGCAAAAAAGTGATGGGCACACTGATATACCTAAATCACATAAAAAACAAAATATCCGCTGAGACGAGAGTTATTGTTGTACAAACACTACAAAACTTTGCTGCAAGAATTAAAAAAAATACCCACTTAAAAAAATAAAATGGTTAAAAGTTCTTCAAAAATGTCAATTTGATACGTGTATACTCATTCATAAATTCATAAAGGGCGCTTATCCTCATTGGTTAATGCCTCTACAAATAATTGGTAACAAAACAGGCATCCAAACCAAGCAGATTAACTCTCTGCACGTCGAAAGATCATACACGGAAACAGAGTCAAGGCAAATGCAAAACCGAGGACCCAAGATCTGGAACAATCTACCGCAAAACATTAGAAACATCTCCACCCTGATTACTTTTGTGGCATATCAAAATCCTATTATGACCAAGGGCGCCTTACGCAAATAAAGTAGATTATTTAAACCCCTGGTATAAGCCCCATGAGGTGGTAGCGTGGCTGGAGGAGCTTATTTTGGCGTGGGTTTGTTCCAAAGAAATAATAAAAACTAAAGTTAAAACCATCTTTAAGAATTACGTTAAAATGGATTAAGGCTATATAAAGTAAAGGTAAAAGTAAAATGAACATTCACTTTAAAAATCGATATTAAACTCAAGAGAAGAAATTCTGTACAAAATTAAAGTAAAACTAAACCATAAAACCTAAACAAAGAAAAGCACTCGTAACTATTACCGATGATTATTATTTAAAAGCATGATCACATCCAGCTCCTATAAGCGAGGCAAAGATACCTCAGATTTAACTTTATCTTTTGTAGCTTCCAGGGGCGTCGAGCCGGTTTCACACAGAAAGAAAATAAGGAAAAACAAACACTAGGTCTCTGCTGCGGTCTCTGTCAAACTGTTTATTTTTCGCGGCCATTGGGGGGTGAGGGGTGACGGTGACGTCACTTAATACAACTTTACAAATAGGAGAAAAATTTAAAACCTGCCCGTATTGATAAATAATTGGTAATTTAGTTAACATGAGAAACATGTAAAACAATTGCAATCGTGAACATGAGTAAAATAATAGATAAAAATAATGTTTGTAAAAATGGTCACCCTAATCACTTAAACATTTATATGATTTATACAGAATGGATTAAAAACAAAGGAACTAACAGATCATTAAAACTAGGGCTGCCGGCAATGAAATGCATTAAAAAAAGTAAAAAGTAAGCTAATTAAAATTAAACGAAAACCAAAGAAAATGTACAAAACATGGGCAAACTACAACAAAACAAAAACACGAAAACCAAGGATAAAAACACTAAAAATACGAGTAAAAGGGGGTGGAATCCGGCAGGTGGAAGAATGCCGTGATGGGAAAGTGCAGTTTGCCCGACCAGGGAAGCGCGCAGGGGAAGATGCTCGCCGTCGCGAGAGATAACGTCGCGCGTGGCGGCTAGCCACACTACACTTTCAAAAAGAAATTAAAGGAGTTTCTCTTAAATTGTCAATGACATAAGGGATTTACATGCAAAGCCAAACCATGTAACTCTATTTCTAATGATGTGACCATCCTATTCTCTGAAATTTTATTTTATATCTCCCCCACCAATGTATTTCCTATTGTTTCTACTTATTCTGTATTACTGTACGATGCCACAATCTATGTAAAAAGAAGAAGCATTGTAATTAATGAAATAAAGTGTTTTGACTTTGACTCTCTCTCACCCTCCCCTTTCTACCTCCCTCTCCTTCCTCCTCCATCCCCCCCCCCCCTCTCTCTCTCTCTCTCTCTCTCTCTCTCTTAGATAGACCAACTAGGATAACCTCTGCCTCTACAACTCTCATGATTACTAATAAACCAGGCATTATTACCAGTCTAGACCTAGTTCCTAGGCCGGTGGCAGATCATGAGCTTGTGTCTCAAACTTGTGTATCAAACATTTCGGTGCTTCAAGAACTATAGCCAAAATATTTTTTGTAAATGCTATTCTTAATAGCATTCTTCAAATTGACGATGTTAATGTGAAAATAAAAGTTTTAACTAATACTATCCTGAAACGTACTGACAACTGTGCACCAATCGTAACAGTGAAAATAACCCGGCCTTCAGCCCCGTGAATAACTGATGATATCAAAGTTGCCATGAAAACCAGGGACCAGCTTAGAGAAAGTAATAGCTTTAATATAACCTTGCGTAACAAAGACGAGAAGAAACGGAAAAGGCAAAGGAAGAGAATTCCCGAACTTAGACATTTTATTAATGCGACGTGGAAAACTATCAGGAAAATAGTGTCTTATATTATGATTATTGTAAACACTTCTATTGCTACCAACAGATTTCCTGACTAATGGAAAATCCCTCACGTCATTCCCGTACACAAAGCTGGTGACATCGAGGACGTAACTATCGGCCAATCTCTCTGATAGTCAGCATGGATTTCGATAGAGATTTCTACAGATACTGCTCCTCTAAAAGAAACCAATAAGATAAGAAGATATCATTTCTTTAACTTCTAGACCTTTCAGAAGCTTTTGACATTGTAAACCACGATATTCTTATAAAGAAATGCATGAAACTTAACATAGATCCACTCTGGTTCCGGGATTAACAGGTAGTAAGACTCAAGAACGTCGTTCCCTTGGGTGTTCCTTAGGGATCCGTGCTAGGTCCCGTTCTGTTCTTAATTTATGTGAATGATTTATATGATAGTTTACCAAGTTGTTTTGCGGTATAATATGCTGGTGATACTTAATTACTTCTGTCAGGAAATACCCAATTTATCTCCGAATTTATCGAACGAGCAAGGATTATCTTATTGACTACAAAATTATACTTTCAAAAAAATGGTCTATTACTGGACGAAAAGAAAAAAAGTGTATATTAATTGGCCACAAGTACGAGGCAGAACAGTGATTTGTTTGTTCCACGAATCTATACTAATTCTGGAGTGAAAATACTGACGATGAGAAGCCCGTTAATCTGGAATAAGATTCCACATCAGGTCAGGAACACATGCTCCATTTC
>NC_061819.1:32293585-32296085 GCF_019202785.1 Penaeus chinensis | reverse complement strand
CCGATCGATACGTCACGCAGCGTCTCAGAAATTGTTTCTGCAGACAAAAGTCGAACTTATTTATTAAGACGTGAGATTCCTGAGCGTCATTTGCTGAACCTAACGAAGGAGGGGCTTGCGAGGCGGCTCGGGAGGGGACTTGCATTTTTCAAACGGACGAAGAAAGGAAGAGAGAGGGAAAGCGTGGACAGGGGCCGGGCGGGAGGGGCGGAGAAGAGGAGGCGGAAGGAAAGAAAGAGAGATATTCTCATGTGCAATGGAGAGAGGGGGAGAGAGAGTGAGTGGGGTAGCGACAGAGGGAGAGTGAGAGCAAGACAGAGAAAGAGTGAGTGAGAGAGAGAGAGAGAGAGAGAGAGAGAGAGAGAGAGAGAGAGAGAGAGAGAGAGAGAGAGAGAGAGAGAGAGAGAGAGAGAGAGAAAGAGAAAGAGAGAGAGAGAGAGAGAGAGAGAGAGAGAGAGAGAGAGAGAGAGAGAGAGAGAGAGAGAGAGAGAGAGAGAGAGAACCTTCACCCGAGAAGATGATCACAATAGCATCGAAGATTCACCAGCTCTGACAAAAAGTAAAATGTAAAGTCCGGAGTGCATGAGACGATTCGTCCACTGAGCAGGGCCATGTAAAAGTGTTGGCAATGACCGTCAGAATCGAGAGGAAGACACGTTTTCGTCTCCAGGAAGTAGTTGCAGCCCCGTGACCATGACTATCTCCCATCTACGACCCGGCTGGCAGCGTTGCCTCGGTGCGTCGTCCGGGCATGTCTCTCGACCCGGCCGTATTACGAGTGTTCCCACGCCCCCAGCGAGTCCCGTATCTCTCCCCCGCTGCCACGCGCGGTCCCCTTCAGCCCTTGACTGCGGCTCGGGCGGGAATGAGGCTTGGCAACAGTCTATAAACTCACTGAGAAAAGGGTCAGAGAGAGGGAGAAAAAAAAATAAAGGTTTATTTCATTGCGGAGTTCGGGAGGAGAATGCTTCCGATGGCTGCAGTGAAGGGCGAGGGAGGGAACAGGGGATGAGGATAATGCGAGAGCGAGAGAAACGAGGATGAAGCGAGATTGAGAGGGACGAGGATGAAGCGAGAGTGAGAGGGACGACGATGAGGCGAGAGCGAGAGGCACGAGGATAAAGCGAGAGCGAGAGGGACGAGGATGAGGCGAGAGCGAGAGGGACGACGATGAGGCGAGTGCGAGAGGGACGAAGATGAGGCGAGAGTGAGAGGCACGAAGATGAGGCGAGTGCGAGAGGGACGAAGATGAGGCGAGAGTGAGAGGCACGCGGATGAGGCGAGAGCGAGAGGGACGAGGATGAGGCGAGAGTGAGAGGCACGAGGATGAGGCGAGTACGAGAGGGACGAAGATGAGGCGAGAGCGAGAGGGACGACGATGAGGCGAGAGTGAGAGGCACGAGGATGAGGCGAGAGTGAGAGGCACGAGGATGAGGCGAGAGCGAGAGGGACGAGGATGAGGCGAGAGCGAGAGGCACGAGGATGAGGCGAGTGCGAGAGGGACGAAGATGAGGCGAGAGCGAGAAGGAAGGGGACGAAGCGAGAGTGAGAGGCACGAGGATGAAGCGAGAGCGAGAGGGACGAGGATGAGGCAAGAGCGAGAGGGACGAGGATGAGGCGAGAGTGAGAGGCACGAGGATGAAGCGAGAGCGAGAGGGACGAGGATGAGGCGAGAGCGAGAGGGACGAGGATGAGGCGAGAGCGAGAGGGACGAGGATGAGGCGAGAGTGAGAGGCACGAGGATGAGGCGAGAGTGAGAGGCACGAGGATGAGGCGAGAGCGAGAGGGACGAGGATGAGGCGAGAGTGAGAGGGACGAGGATGAGGCGAGAGTGAGAGGGACGAGGATGAGGCGAGAGTGAGAGGGACGAGGATGAGGCGAGAGTGAGAGGCACGAGGATGAGGCGAGACCGAGAGGGACGAGGATGAGGCGAGAGCGAGAGGGACGAGGAAGAGGCGAGAGCGAAAGGGACGAGGATGAGGCGAGAGTGAGAGGGACGAGGATGAGGCGAGAGCGAAAGGGACGAGGATGAGGCAAGAGCGAGAAGGAAGGGGATGAAGCAAGAGTGAGAGGCACGAGGATGAGGCGAGAGCGAGAGGGACGAGGATGAGGCGAGAGCGAAAGGGACGAGGATGAGGCGAGAGCGAGAAGGAAGGGGACGAAGCGAGAGTGAGAGGCACGAGGATGAAGCGAGAGCGAGAGGGACGAGGATGAGGCGAGAGCGAGAGGGACGAGGAAGAGGCGAGACCGAGAGGGCCGAGGATGAGGCGAGAGCGAGAGGGACGAGGATGAGGCGAGAGCGAAAGGGACGAGGATGAGGCGAAAGCGAGAGGGACGAGGATGAGGCGAGTGCGAAAGGGACGACGATGAGGCGAGAGCGAGAGGGACGACGATGAGGCGAGAGCGAGAGGGACGAGGATGAGGCGAGTGCGAGAGGGACGAAGATGAGGCGAGAGCGAGAAGGAAGGGGACGAAGCGAGAGTGAGAGGCACGAGGATGA
>NC_061819.1:32266085-32273585 GCF_019202785.1 Penaeus chinensis | reverse complement strand
TTGTATCGTGCCTGCCAGATATAACAAAGAGAGGAAATGTGTTTGAAGAAGCACTAGTCCAGCTAAAAATCCGGGCCAGAGTTGGGTGGGATGATTCGCTACATAGGATTTTCCAGAAAACATTTCCTGGCCTTTCCCCCCCTGTTTCAATGTATGCCTTCAACGCTCAGGCTGTTTCGTTTTTAACTTACACATTTTGATAAATAACGCACTTCGATGATTGAAACAAAACGCAGTCAGATTATGAAAAAGCTACCAACAAACACTGGCCCTCTTAACCCCGTGCGCTGTGTGCTCTTCTTTTGTGCCGCGAGAACATGGAATGCATTTTAGAACTCATTAAACATCCCTGCATTGTCGCTGCGATTTTTTTCAGGAGCAGGAAGATAAATATTACGATTAGGTCTCCGAGATTTATAATGTAAGTGTAAATTTAGCTGCACTCTCTTCTCCTGAGAGAAAGCAAAACAAGAGAAAAAAAATGTAATTAAATGAATATGAAAATTGCTCAAACAGCGATTAGTCATGCCTCCGGCTCAACCGACGAAATTACCGAATGAAGCAACACTCATTTCAGCTCTGTGCTTTTGTTACTTTCTCTTCAGACTTACCCCTCTCATGCTGCATCGCCGTCAGGACCCATTCGGGTTCTCTACTAGCCTCGCGCAATGGCTAATCGACCCTCGGCTGATTCTACGTTCGGGACCGGTTCGGGCGACAGACCGGGACTCTCCGAAACCTTGAATTCCATGTTGATAGAAGCTGAAGATCAACGCTTTCGTAAGCGAATGAAGATGGACAGTGTATAGGCTCTCTTCTGTTCGTGAATATATATCTATACAAAATGTAATAAAGCCACAATACGAAATGAAAATTAACGTACCGTTTCGAACACACCAAGAGTTCCTCATCAGACGAACAAATAATTGAAATTGAGTTATTGGTTACCGAGTGCGACACACCGCCCAGAGACATAAAACAAAGGGAAAAAAGAACAGGGTTTCATGCGAAGCTAAAATTCAAACCTAACCTCTCCTACCTTCTATTTATTCCCTAGACAGGGGAAAGCCCCCCTGTACCTCCCCCCCTTTATTAGCACTTCGTGCCAACTTACAGAAAACGGACATTAAGAACTCTAGCTGTGTGAGGGTGTTGAGAATATTTTCGTCATTTCTTGGTAAATATGAGACCGCTGCAGATGTGCCCGTGTACATCTGGAAATGGATAATTTCGGTTATTTATTCGTCTGATGAGGAACTCTTGGTGAGTTCAAAACGTTACGTTAATGTTTTTGTGACCGTGTTTCCTTTTATCTTTGTTTACACATTACTGTTTGTGATCATATATCTATATTGAGCTTTCTTCCACCTAATCATCTATCTCTCTATTTATCTATCTTTTATCTTTTAGCTATCCATCTATTTATCTAGTTATTAATCTATCTGTCAATCTATTTATCTGTGTGTGTGTGTGTGTGTGTGTGTGTGTGTGTGTGTGTGTGTGTGTGTGTGTGTGTGTGTTGCTGTGTGTATATGTGCGCCCGCATGCGTACGCGTGTCATGGAGGCGGGGAAGGGGCGCTGGCAGGGAAGGTAAAATATGCATGAATGCAAAGCGCTCGTCCCCGTAACGTATGATCTAATATTCCGTCCAGTCGGTCCGGTTTTTCCTCAGCATCGCCTCGTGTCCGGGATCCGCCTTATCGATTATCGAGGCGGTTTTGATGTCCATTTTTTTTTTTTTTTCTGGGGGGGGGGGGCTGTGTATGCAGAATGATGAAAGATCTTATTTTGCAAGACAATATATAGAAACAGACACACGCACACACACACACACAGCAACGCACGCATGCATACGCACACACACACTTAAGCACACACGCACACATGCACACGGACACACACTAAATACAACTCAAAATCATTCGCATACAATTACACACAATTACCCACACACAAAATCACACAAATATACAAAAGCACTCACAGTCACTCTTACTCATCCTCACGCTCATACTCACACACACATACACACTCACACTCACACTCACACTCACACTTATACTTACACTAATACTTACACTTGCACTTACACTTGCACTTGCAATTACACTCACACTACAAACATAGGCCACTACACACAAACAAATACAAGAACTGTAGACACACACATACACTTTCCATGTTTATAGGGAACAAGGCAGACATATGTGCGTATATATCTAGCTCGTGTGCCCAGTGCAAATGTTTTTGTGTTTCACGTCGTGGCCTTGGGTCTTGTTCCTGGTACGTGGGAAGCATTTTCAAGAATTACGGAAATAATACACCAAATAGGTTGAAACGAGCATCGCAACAGTTTCTCTGTTTTCTTATAAAAGATTAATCTGCCCATACTCTCTCTCTCTCTCTCTCGCTCTCTCTCTCTCTCTCTCTCTCTCTCTCTCTCTCTCTCTCTTCTCTCTCTCTCTCTCTCTCTCTCTCTCTCTCTATCTCCCTCTCTCTCTCTCTATCTCCCCCCCCCTCTCTCTCTCTCTCTCTCTCTCTCTCTCTCTCTCTCTCTCTCTCTTTCTCTATCTCCCCCCCCCTCTCTCTCCCTTTCTCATTCTCTCTCTCTCTCTCTCTCTCTCTCTCTCTCTCTCTCTCTCTCTCTATCTCTCTCTCTCTCTCTCTCTCACTCTCTCTCATTCTCTCCCTCTCTCTCTCTATCTTTTTCTCTGCAATAAAAAGTCCCATTTTTATGTTCTATTTCTAGGAATTCTCATATATTTCACAGCCATGTTATGATAACAATGATAGGTGATGATAATTGATATTATGCAATAGTTATGATAAATATCCGATAACCAATAAAGACGATAATAATCAATGATGATAAGAACTGCAACAGTGAGAGTAATATGATAATGATAATGATATTAGTAATAATGATAATAATGAT
This sequence comes from Penaeus chinensis, assembly GCF_019202785.1. Classification (NCBI taxonomy): domain Eukaryota; kingdom Metazoa; phylum Arthropoda; class Malacostraca; order Decapoda; family Penaeidae; genus Penaeus; species Penaeus chinensis. The sequence continues at coordinate 32,270,649 of NC_061819.1, read as the reverse complement.
ACTGATAATGATAGTATTAATAATAATTAAATATAAATAATGATGGTAATAATGATAATAATAATAATAATATTAATGTTGATAATAATATTAATGATAATGAAATGATAATGTTGATAATGATAATGATAATGATAATAATGATAATGTTGATAATGATAATGATAATGATAATAATAATAATAATAATGATAATAAGGATGATAATAATAACAATAATAATGTCATAACAACAGTAATAATAACTGCAAAAATAATAATGATAATAATATAGTAATATGATAACAAAAGTGATAATAGCAGCAGTGATTATAGTGATATTAATGATAAAGATAATGGGATGATAACAGAAATAAAAGTACTAATACTAAGAGCAATTATGTTCATTATGATTATGATAATAACATCTATAATAATGAAAATAATAATGGTGATAGTTGGAATAATAATGATACTGACAAAAAGGATAGATGCAATCGTGATAATAGTAGTGATAATATTGATAGTAATAATTAAATCAAATTCAAATCTTTGTTCATACAAAGAACAAGGCAGAGTAAAACACATTTAAAATCCCCATTTCAGGCAAATAGATACAAACAAAATACACTAAGATAGAAAAATAAAGAAACCCACAGGAGGCCTCCTTCAGGCGATTCCTTTGCAAAAATAGTCCGGAGTTGCTCTGATCTCTTCAGTATTTTGATTTGAGGTTAAAAGTCCGTCGGGAACACTTAAAAGCTCTTTCACTAAATCTATTTCCCACTGATGTATATCTTTACCTTTTTTAATACATAATTTGGTGTGACGAGGTCTATTTACTTTAGATCCAATGTTTGTAGAATGTTATTCATGTTCGACATCATATATGACGATCCTGAAACTCGGGCACTTTGGATGAAACTTGATTTTGTAGACTTTGGGTGTTGGAGATACATAATATAAAAAATTAACATTATGTGCTTAATGGTGTTTAGAATCGACGAGAAAGGCGTTATATATGGAAGAAAATTAGACTTTGTTCTGGGATGAAGCCTTCACAATTTCCGGCAGCAAGTCCGCCATGTAATTTGCAACTCCTTGATTGTCGGATCATTCAAATGTGCAATTGGCATCCATAGAGACATAACTACTGACTGTTAAATAGTAAGATCTTTGACTGTAATGATGTGGCGGAGAGTTGATTACATATTACATTTGTTCATACTTCCATATCTCTGATAATAGCCTCATAATTTACCTAAAGAACATGACATTCTAACAGATGCCCAAGAAGCTTTTTTTATGTGTAGTAGTGGTTATAGGTCTTCCAAACAAATGTTTTCCTAATATTGTTGCAAAAGTTGTTGATGTATGGCGGTGCAAAAATAAAGAGTAGACATTTATCAGAATTCAAGTTCAGGTAAATTAATTTACGTATGACTCACATACTGATACCATTTACCTTAAAGTGTGACATGTAGGAGAAATGATGACCACGTCATCAACATATGCAAATGCACCCACACTTAGATTTCCTATGCGACAACGTGGTTTGATGAAAATAGTAGAGGAATCAAAAGTTATGCCTTGCGTGGCACCATTCTGCAGCATTAACTATTCTGAACATTCATTATGTACATATTAAATAGCAATCGAATCATTAGAGGACGTACAGTACATCTCGCTTAATATAAGGATGAAAAGTTTACTACAGTTAACTATGTTAAATGATTTGGTCGTATCGAGTGACATCATGTAGACATTTGAATCACGGCTTCAATAATACTGTACTGTTTCCAAGACTAGGAAAAAGCAGAGCGTGGCTGAATAGTAAGTCTTAAAAGCGAATTGAAAATAAGATGTATCTAAATTATCTTAACCACAGAAATTATTACACAATCTAAAGTTTTACTTATCACGGGATATAAAGAAATATTTATATAATTGGGAGAATTATCACGAGATTTTCAATTATTTTTGGGTATTGGTTAAAATCTGTTAAGCAAAATATTAGTACATCCGTACTGCAGCATTGCAGAAAATATATTAGTTAAGATGAGAAATAGCCGTTCGGGACCATGGATGATGAGATCGCTATCAACATTAAAGTCTCATCCTTCTTCCTTTTGCTTCAACTCCGAACAGCATCCCTGGTCATGAAAGGGTGACAGAGTGACAAGAAGAAAATCGGTCGACGCTAAATTTCTCCGTAACAGGACGATTTACGTCATGAGCTACAGTCGCCAAGTCAGGATCCGGAACGCTGCTGTACGAATCTGCATATATGTCACGAGACCTCACTGCGATAACATGGTTAGCAGAAACAGCATCAATTATAAGAGATAATATATTAACATTAACATTCATTTTCTTGGCTGTCTTCCAGAAATCTTTGGAAGATTTGCCTAATAAACTGTTTGCTGTCTCATCTTTAATAATTGCATCTGAATTCTGTTTGTTTAAGAGCCAAATGATATGTAGATTTTCATAAATCTGCTAGCTGACCCGAGTTAGGGCACCCTGCATTTTCCATATATTATCCTTAAAAGGCCCAGCACAGTCGTCCCGACCAGGCAAAGCAGGACAAGGTCACTTCTGCTGATTATCTCGTTATTTTAATTACATTATCTAAAGTTTTCATTACCATTATCTAAAGTTTCCCCAGTCACAGGACACGAGGGAACTGATAAAAAAATATTACTTAACTGCCAATCAACAAGTGCCTTGTAATTTTCAATATCCACTGGTTGAACTTTATCCCAGTCTATAACAAAACGATTTATGTTTTTGTTTTGTTTTCTCTCTTTTGCACTAAATGTAGTAAAAACAGAGAAAGGTAAATGTTTAGAAAGTCTATTACCATCATCGTTAACGGAGACTGAAGTGCCACTATCATATCCGGATTCATTGACAATAAAATGGCCAATAAAGGATCTACTACCTTGAGCAGATTTATAGGTGTAGTAGCCCGAGGGGTGAGAGAGGCACAGATCAGGCCCTCGTCCCTAAGGAACTACAAAAGGAGGCTCAGACTGCTAAGTGGTCTTTGAAATCCACATTAAAGGCGCCTCCAGTGACGACATTATGATCTTCATATGGGTTGACCAAAGAGGATAGTTCACTTAAAATAGCACCATTCATCTAATGGGTAACAACCTATTTGTCATCATTCAGCATGTATAGACAATTCAAAAGTATTTTTTAGATTGTTAGAATCGCTAACTACAGCACACATTCGTGAGGTAGAGGTGGTGACAGGAAGAAAAGACCCAAGTTACGGCGCCATATTACAGCACAAGCATCCTACGGGCCTGCCCACGCGCGATACGTCACTGTCGTCCCTAGCGGAGGCGGCAGGGCACTCGCTGTCGCACAAAACTTTCTTAATGTCTTCATGCTGAAACACATGCTGCCATGTTTCTTGGAGTAGCATAATATTACTCAGCATAATTAAATCCTTTATATAATCATAGTTCCTATATTCAAACCAGTACAATTGAAAGACATAACCTTAAGTTGTTTGTCCATTTGATGATTAACTCACTGAGAAATGCTATTTTTCATCTAAAATATTTTCATTGCTTCACGTTTCACTTTTCTCCTTTTGATACCTCATTTGGCCAAAAGGAGTCATTTAAAACTTTTTTTCGGATCACTTTTGTAGATACAGACTTTAAAAGAATTAAACTTGGGATTTCCATGCGATGTCTTATATATATTTTGAAGTTCAATGTTTTGTTCTTTAAGAAAGGCAGTTAAAGCACTCTCACTCGTTTAGCTCGTGAAGTGGTGAAGAGGAGGGGGCCCCCACCAGCTCATGCTCAGAGGAACGACAACCGATCATTCGTCGTTACAGTTGTGTCTTCGCCCGGTTGACATTAAAATTGCGGCGAAAGGATCTGCGCCGCATGCCACTCCCTTGATGACCTCCCGGTCGAGGATTGCCAGGCCCACTCCTTCCTCTGCGATCCTCACAAGGGCGACCGCCTTGGTGTTGCTCTCTTCACTGGGACGACCTCCACGACGTCGCTATCTCTCACCAGCTGCGTGTCTCATTCGTCATTGCGACGTATCCAGTGCCTGGCGTCGTGGACTTCCCTCAGGCTTACTAGGAACAATCATTACACGTGTGGCATCTGGCTCACTGTTTAGTTAGGATTACAGGACAGGATTCTGCGGTTGGAAAAGGCTTCCCTGAATGAGCGGGGACTACCATTTAAATCTAAAATATCAACAGCAATTGTAGTTATGACATCATGGTGTGCATCATGACTGTTCACCAAGTCTGCAACTCTTTATATTATGGAAAAGAGGTTTAGATCTTCAGGCTGTCCACCCGGTAGACGGTCAAGATGGCTTGCCACAACACCAGGCATCGAAAGTCTTTAGTCCCTTCAATATATCCTCGATGAGAGGCACTGACGCAGGCCTTTTGTCGGTCGACTTCCTCTCTTGGGAGCCTCTAAGGAGAGAGCCACAGTCAACCCACAGTGCCTTCTTCGCATTTTGTGTGGACACACAGACACACAATGATAATGAACACAAAATGATGATGATAATGATAATAATATTGAAAATGATA
>NC_061819.1:32221085-32223585 GCF_019202785.1 Penaeus chinensis | reverse complement strand
AAAGGCTTATAACAACAGAATGATAATTTTGTCTTAGTTAATAAACCAGCAGCAGTAATGAACGGCAAACTAATAGGTGAAATGATTGGAGGTGACCATAAACCATGACCAGTGGCAAAATAATAGATAGGCACAGACGAAAGCCATTGCGGGGGATCAAAGGGTGGAAATGCACCACCAGGATTGGATTGTTTTTTTTTTTTTTTTTTTTTTTTTTTTTTTTGCATGACACGATCCTTTTGACTTTCGAAACTCCTCATCGCCACCATTTCACCCATCTCTTACGCCTCAAGCCCATCGCATTGGGATTATTCAGTTACTCTTTCGTATATGTGTTTATATATAATTAATTCGTCACAAATCTACAATTTAGAGCCGACAATGCTCTAGACCCATTTTTGGTTGCTACTGTTTGTCAGATTCCCATGATGTCTAATATTCATGTAAACCCTCTTGTATAAAATAAACGAATTCAAAGTGAATCTAAAACATTTCCTATCACTTCAATGTAATGTATGTAAAATATCAACACTCAAAAGTTTTAGTTTCGAAAATAAACATACTAAGAATGATGTGATTACGGTAATTTATATTGCAAGGCATAAAGGGAGCAGAAGCCTTTACTTCAGTGTACGCCAAAGACTTTACCCATTTCTCCTTTTTCGCTTCAGAGGGGAGAAACTTTTTGTGGTGTTGATGAATTACGAATTACACAACTTTACAGTTTTCGAAATTGCAGGAAGGAGGAAAATTTGCACAAAGAAGATAAAAATGATATATCATACTTCCATTATGCAATGTGTTTTATTGAACTCGGGACAAATTCGGACCTTGAGTGAATGACCATAAGTACCCCTTCTGCTGCCCCGGAGCACCTTCCCGCCTCCCTTTACAGTTTTTACAATTGTGTCAGAGCCCTGCTTCACAAAGGAACGTTATCGGTGAACAGTCAAACTGGAGTTAAATTCACCAAACCATATACGCAAGGGAGCATGGGGCAAAAAACGACTCTTGAGATAATTGGGTAATGTAACTCACAATGAAGAGCAATGTGGTAATCATCATGATGCATAAAAATAAATATTTATTAACATGCACATACATTCATAGGGCTCAAGTCAACTGCCACAATTCAGGTAGGCTTTAATGTTTAAATCAATGCTGCGCTGAAAATATGACTATAGGGTGGATATTATTACAGAGAATACCATTGACATAACAATGCCATGTGCTGACGACCTATTTACTGCAATTCCGAGAAGACGAACTGGGGCAATCAGTCCTTTCGTTTGTTTCAATTTTTCGACTGTTGTGTGTGCGTTTGCGTGTGCGTGTGCGTGTGCGTATGCGTGTGCGTGTGCGTGTGCGTGTGCGTGTGCGTGTGCGTGTGCGTGTGCGTGTGCGTGTGCGTGTGCGTGTATGTGTGTGATGTACATTACATTAACAAAATTTTCTGGTTCGTGTACACATTGTAAAAGGTAGTCTACGGCTGTTCGAAGATGCCACTAAAACGGTGGTATGTGGTCGAAATTTATGTTGTGTTGTAACAATAAAGGTTATAACTTGACAATTTACAATAATGGATATAAATTGTCCACATTTAGCATCGCTATTTGACCTAGCACATTTGTTTCAACTATTAATAACCATCGCATATACACGTTCACAAACTAATTGTTTTCATAATATGCATTTCCGTATCTCTTTGCGTATATTGGTGTGCATTATGTTTATGAATAGTTATATGATGTTCTAACTCAAGAAATGGTAGGAGGGGCATTTTCATAGCAGTGGCATTAAGGATACAGACGAGGCTCTATTTTCCAGACTGATATGTGGCATGTTCTTTATTCCAGGATATAAAGTTTTCGCTTACTTTAACAAAAAGATCTCGTCAAGACCATTAGTCTGAACCAATATACCACTAAGCGCAAACTAATAATAAGGGAGATAATAATTTTAATAAAGAAAATGAAGATTGTTTTTAACTCAAGCAAAGAAATAAATTGATTCTGATACTGTTTGAGTCCTACTACACTGACATTACCCTATTGAAGGCCCATAGTAGAGAAGTGTTTAGCGTTAGGCATTTTGCAACGTATAAAATGTAGTAGTATCGCTTGTCTGTTCGAAGAATCTCACGATTAGTAAGGCTTGAAAATGTGTTTTTTCAAATGTTTTTATTATTCTGAACAGTTTCGACCTTCGTGTGTACGGCGATTAGTTATTGTGTGATGATACAGGTTTCATTGGTGTGATGTCGGATAATTATTTCCGCAAGATAATAGTAAAAATAAATGCCCGAAACACGTTTTTCGCAAGGCAAAGGAGGTAGAGTGTGAAAATACAACTGCACCCTATTTTAGACTATCTAAGAAGTCAGTTTACTGCTTATATTACGGCATATTTTCTCTTGTATATACTGTTACGGTTTTGGTTTAGACGGTTCGTCCACCGCTCACTTATTACGTCATCCGTCAAATTGTCCGAACACGCCAGC
>NC_061819.1:32198585-32201085 GCF_019202785.1 Penaeus chinensis | reverse complement strand
ACCTTCATGTATACCATTTTATGTTACCTTGATGTTAGTTTTTTTCTTTATAGTCATTTTGTTTGTGTACATACATGAACACTTCTGCAATCCAAGTTAGGCCAGTTCTTTGAGCCAATTCTGGTCTCTGTTATTCTCCTCTAACATTGTAGCATCTTGCCAATATGTTAACTGCATTTAATTTGAGTGTAAAATATTAAGGATTACATTTTTTAATATCTGACTAACTTTGGATAAGTGTGTTTTTGTGTGTGTACGTGATATGTATTAATCTAATTGGTTGGTGTTCACCATTTCCCTTATTCATGACTTGTTTGATGGGGTGTTAATTTTCAGTGTCTTGGTTTCTGTCATGCATATGCTAGGACTTATTTTTTGTTACATGTTATTTCCATGCAGACACTCATCAGATGATAAAGAAACAGAATGCTTAGCATGGGAGATCATTGCAAAACCATTGAGTGGGATAATACCCATTTGCAATGCTGTTTTCAATTTACAAGAAACAGTTTGGACTGATGGCTATTTTTCAAGTGTTGACTACATCAAGTCTCTCAAGGTTGATGCATTATTTGTTGCAGCTTAATTAACTAAAGAAATATAAAGCATCTTTAAACCGTATATAAAGTTCTTCATTTCTTCTCAAACCCTATATGTCTGTAATAGAATATCATTCTTTACTATTAATATTTTGATAGCCATAAATACACAAAAAACAACTTAAGAATAAATGAAAAAAGAGAACTGCAATGTTATGAAAAAATATGTGAAAATGATGTATAAATATTTAAGATTCTTTTGTCAACATCTTGTTCATAGCCCAGTGCTTCATGATAATGTTAGCATATAAGTGTGGCAGAGTCAGGGACTGTGTTTCCTTTCTTTTATGCTACAGATTCCCCAAGAGAGTTGTGGGAAAGAGCTTGTTATCTTACACCTGGTGGATTTTAGATCCCTGATTATGGCAACACAATCTACAGCATGTTCATGCTAACAGAGAAATCAAGTCTGGAGGATGCTTACTACTGACTTGTTAAGGCTATGTTACACCTGGCTTATTACTCAGAAACTTAGCCTTGATGAATTGGATGTTAGCACCTCACCCTCAAGCCCTTGAGAGTTACCCTGTCCCTTTGCCAATGCCTCATTCCCTGGTGGCTTACAATGCAGTGTCTGCATTGAGGCTAAAAAACACTTGTTTGTTGCTGTTATTCTCTAGCTTTTTTATGTTTGATCATCTGTCAGTGTGACTATGATATGTGATCTATATATATTGCATTTTCCTGTTAAGTATCCCTGGGAAAATTTTCACAAGTTGTGCTGAAGCTTATTGGCTGATCAGGCTATGTATATATTTATGCACAAAAGGATAATATCTCATTCCTTCAACACTTTAAACAAATCAGTGGAAAGTTTCCCATGAAATCCCTTTCTCCTCCTATGTCTTCTAACTCTATAGCTGTAGGGTTCAAACAGCATACTCTGTCACTTTCTACAGTGTGTATTCTCTCTTCTAGACATATCAAGTGTGTTGAAGGCAATGTTCAATAAATCGGCACAGGCCGCGAAAAGTGATTCGATATCCCAGACTGCAAATTCTGACAGTGGGGAATCGAAAAACCCAAAAGGTATCATACTTTTTGCCTGACTTATTGGTCCCATTTATATTTACACTTAGATTTTTTTATATCTAGACATGATTCTTAATGTATAATACACTAATTTGTACCCCTTAGTGCTCATGATTCATATTTATAGATTTTGAAAAACTAGAAAGAGCTGCGAGTCATGGCACAGGGTTTAGAGTTTGCCATACCTTTGCTTCCAAATGACAATGATCCCCATAACAAAGAGATCAGAGAAGAAGGAGAAAAGTTCACCCTATTCTGCCTTTTCCTTCCTGTCCTCCAAAAGTCTCCATGCCCGTAACTGTTACAAACAAGACAGGTCTTTCAACTGCATTGTCTCTGCTATGGCTCTCAGTTGACTTGCCAGCTTCTGGAATCAACCCTTTCCTTTACCTAGCAATGATACTACCTGAATGTTTCCAGGCTGTTGAAATTGGTATCACCATGAAAATGGTTAAGGAAAGGATTTTTTTATTGGAAGACTAAGCTGTACACAAGTTGTGAAGCATGTAGTTATTTTTTCAGTATGTTTCTTCTCTTCCATTATTATTTATTTTACTGTCAGCTTTGCTCTTAAGATTTTATCCCATGTGTAACAGAAAAGTTGGTCTTTCAAGGTAATTTCCTCTCCTTATTGCTTGCAAACTCACCATTTCCTTCCTTCCAGACGTGTTGCACGCAGTATTCCTGCTTTTATCTGATGACTACAACTTGGCATGTTGATGGATCTTAGGAACAATGACTGAGATATAAACAGATAAATTATTTGGAGTTTCTGAACAAGTTAGGAAATAAACTAATTTTTAAAGAAACCAGAGGCTAACAGGTTTTTATTTCTTGGTCATTTAGTACTTTTACCCTATGATATATCT
>NC_061819.1:32171085-32183585 GCF_019202785.1 Penaeus chinensis | reverse complement strand
TTACCTTTGATATGCACTGGCATATTTGGAAAGCATAGTATTTGTAAATGATTGGCTGTGTGGATATGAAGTGAAGGTAATATTGAATGAGCCTCTAACTCTTGAGACACATTCTTCAGGGGGATAGCATATATATTTTTTGTTGTAGATTTTTATTAGAGAGTGTGTAATGGTGTTCTGACCATAATAGATTGTTTTAGGTAATTTATGTTATAGTTGATTTGGTCAGAGATCCTTTTACCAATTGTTCATTAATTTTATCTTTCCTCTCTGGAATAACTATGTCATTTGGTATATTGTAGCAAGCAGTGAAGTATTTGAATTTAGTGGTAAGCAATTAAGTTTGTATTGGTATTTTGTAACAAGCTTTCAAGTTAGTATTGATGTTTTCTAGCAAGCAGTTAAGCTGATAGGCAGGATGAGTCAGTGACCAAAGGTTCATTCTCAATGCCACAAGGAGCAAGAAAAAATCAAGTTCTAAATTTACAGTTCAGTATGACAAACTACTACAAAATGGCATTAGAAAAGCCATTTAATTTTTTCTTCAACAAATTTCCTTTACCTTTCCTTAATATCAATTTACTTTAGACATCTTTTTATCTTTCAATTTCTTATTGCTTGCATGTATTCTTTTTACCAGTATGTTTACTTGATCTCTATCTGTCTATCTTCATTGCACATATAGCTGCATTGTTCTTTGTCTGTCTTCTGTATTTCCAGGCTACACATCAATTTTTTTTTTCATATCTATAGACTTACATGAAACATGAATGCTGAATGTTAATTTTTTCCTGTTGTACAAAAGTAACAAGAAGGATTTTCCCACACTATAGGTAAATAAGAAAAATAATAATTTGATGTTTTTAATCAGTTATGCCAAGGGAACTCTGTGAGTCACAATCATGATACTTCGCTGAGAGAAGGAAAATGACACCTCACATAAGCAAGTAGAAATTAAAGTGTTTTTATGGTCAAAAAGTAATGATCTAATCAAATAAACTCTCAGAAATGTTCCACCAATTGTGATCTTAGACTCTTTTTTTAGAATATAATTTTTATTTCACTTGTGCAGTTAGATGAATGTGAGTAACTGCTCTGATGATTTTCAAACAGAATTTCTAAATGCTGCAGATAGAGACCATTCAATTTATAGATTAACCTTATTTTATATTAATCATTTCCAAGTATTTGGAACCAAATGACTTTTTTCATTGTTGTAAATACTATATTGAATATCAGTGCATGTCACTTTCTGTGTGTAAGGTATCAGAATGTTGATTTGATAGTTTAGGAAGTGGAGATGTCTGCAAGGTTGTGTAATTTGATTTTGTGAAATCAGAATGATAAGTACATTGTTATAATTTTGTTATTCCCACTAGAGTGCTTTCCTCCATTTTAGAGAGCTATTGATTTGGTAAACTTGATGTATGTAATGAAATATGTTTGTTTATTATAAAACATTATATTGATGTTGATCTTAAACTCCTGGTTTATTTAGATGTATAGTTAGTTATATTAAAGCCTTGGAATGTATGCATTATATTATACACAAAGCAAGAAATGTTTTGAGGTAAAACTTCTAGCTTGTACAGTTTCAGCAAGGTACATGCTATTTGATGGCAGCTTGCCTAAAATAGCATTAGTACATTCTCCCCAAAGAGAGTAAAAATATAATAGTAGTAGCATTTGTCATTAGACATTCTGTACAGTGTATTTTACTTATATTGAAGGTGTGATTTTAGAGCACCTGGGTAGCAGGAAGTTATATTTCTTCCAAGTTATCCTGTTTGTATTATACGTGCAATTCTTTCAGTGGGGTCTCAAGTGATATTATATATGAAACTACAAAGAGGTTGCAAGGTTTTCATGTAAATTGAAATGTGTTATTTAGGTATTGTGTATAGAGGAGAACATATACCTTTCTATTTATTTATCTTCAAATTTGTGTGTTATGCAAATAAATTATATATGTTATATTTTTTTCATGAATGATGTTTTGATATACTGTGCATATTAATTTATATAATATGATTGTGTTCTTCCTTTATCATTTACAGCTATTTTTTTATGAATGCTTCAGAATGAGAGTATTATTTTTTTTTTTTAAGTTATTGTCTGATGGAACGAATAGGAAGTTTCTGTCATTACTGTATGAATAGCATTGCAGACATGCATCTGGAATGAACTTTTCTCAAAGGCATGGCATGGTTTTGATATAGAGCTTCTTACAGTTATAGCAGTTATGTTTTTGCATGTAAGGCATGCATTACAACGATGATACTCTGATTACCACTCTCTATATTATATACTTACATATTGAAATTATTCTCATTATTGTAGATTAGTTTTGCTTTATATCTTTGGTTTTATTGTAGGAGAGTATTTATCATAGATAATATGATAATTATGGTGACATGTTGCTAACAAAGAAATATGAAAGTAAAATACTGTTGGGCGGCGGTGAAATTCTCTCTTTGTTAATTTTGCCCAGAACTGTCTTGTTGATTGAATATTTTTAAGAAATAAAGTTCATATTGTATATGGTGAAATGCACCTTTACATAATTATGAAAGTGCATTTGTCATTATTTTTATAGAAATACATGATATAATGTCTCAACATTTCCTTACAATCAGATTAATTGTTGGAGAAGATGAAGCTGAAAATGATTGTATCATTTCCATATCTGTTCATGATCTCTCTCTCTCTCTCTCGTTCTCTCTCTCTCTCTCGTTCTCTCGTTCTCTCTCGTTCTCTCTCTCTCTCTCGTTCTCTCTCTCTCTCTCGTTCTCTCTCTCTCTCTCGTTCTCTCTCTCTCTCTCGTTCTCTCTCTCTCTCTCGTTCTCTCTCTCTCTCTCGTTCTCTCTCTCTCTCTCGTTCTCTCTCTCTCTCTCTTTCTCTCTCTCTCTCTTTCTCTCTTTCTCTTTCTCTCTCTCTCTTTCTCTCATTTTCTCTCTCTCTCTCTCTCTCTCTCTCTCTCTCTCTCTCTCTCTCTCTCTCTCTCTCTCTCTCTCTCTCTCTCTCTCTCTCTCTCTCTCTCTTGTTCTCTCTCTTGTTCTCTCTCTCTCTCGCTCTCTCTCTCGCTCTCTCTCTCGCTCTCTCTCTCTCTCTCTCTCTCTCTCTCTCTCTCTCTCTCTCTCTCTCTCTCTCTCTCTCTCTCTCGCTCTCTCTCTCTCTCTCTCTCTCTCTCTCTCTCTCTCTCTCTCTCTCTCTCTCTCTCTCTCTCTCTCTCTCTCTCTCTCTCTCTCTCTCTCTCTCTCTCTCTCTCTCTCTCTCTCTCTCTCTCTCTCTCTCTCGCTCTCTCGCTCTCTCGCTCTCGCCCCCCTTTCTTTCTTGCTTTCTTTCTTTCCCTCCCTCCCTCCCTCCCTCCCTCCCTCCCTCCCTCCCTCTTCCTCCCCCTCCCCCTCCCCCCTCTCTCCATCCCTCTCCCTCCCCCTCCCCCTCCCCCCCTCCCCCCTCTCCCCTCCCCCTCCCCCTCCCCCCCTCCCCCTCCCCCTCCCCCCTCTCCCCTCCCCTCCCCCTCCCCTCCCTCCCTCCCTCCCTCCCTCCCTCCCTCCCTCCCTCCCTCTCTCTCCCTCCCTCCCCCCCCTCCCCCTCCCCCTCCCCCTCCCCCTCCCCCTCCCCCTCCCCTCTCCATCCCTCTCTCTCCCCCTCCCCCTCCCCCTCCCCCTCTCCCTCTCCCTCTCCCTCTCCCTCTCCCTCTCCCTCTCCCTTTCCCTCTCCTTCTCCCTCTCCCTCTCCCTCTCCCTCTCCCTTTCCCTCTCCTTGTCCTTCTTCCTCCCCTCTCCCTCCCCCTCTCCTCCTCTCCCTCCCCCTCTCCCTCTCTCCCTCCCCATCTCCCTCTCTCCCTCCTCCTCTCCCTCTCTCCCTCCCCCTCTCCCTCTCTCCCTCCCCCTCTCCCTCTCTCCCTCCCCCTCTCCCTCTGCCTCCATTATTCATTTTGAGATAGATAAATAGTAACCCATTTGCATACAGACCCCTGTCTGTTATGTGCACTTTCCTACTTGTCACAATGTTTTGATATATTTCTAAAACTTGTAGCAGATTTTGATGTAAGATGCTGAATTTTTGGCTTCTTTGAAATAATTATATATTTACTTTCATATTAGATATATAACGGTTAATTTACGGAGTTTTCTCTTTTGTGCTGTTATATGAATATATCATAATTGTCTATTTTTCTTTATTTTATTTTAATGGTCATTAAGTATGCAATATTGATATTGCTGTTATATTTTAGTTTCTCCTGCAAAGTCATATATGGTGATAGAGGGAAGGTATTGCAACTTAAGTCTTAACTAATTATTTAAATGGTGAATTAAGGTAGAATCAAGAAAGTGCCATAAGGTTAATGCCAGATGTTATATACAAAATACATCTTAAGAATTTGAAAGGAGTGGAAGAAGAATAGACCAATCAAAACTAAAGAGATATGGAAAAATATAAATGAGGAATTGTTAGCATTAAGAATATGGACATTTATTGTTAAATTAATATTAGCTAATAAAGGAACCTGGGTATTCCTGAATAGGAAGATGCATTATTGCTTGCATATGACCATAGAGTAGTAGATATAATATTTTCTTCATTAACTAAGGTATCAGACAATATTTTAGCTAGATGTTTGACTTGTATGAGTGAAGGTGTTATGCAAGTGAATGGACATGTGGATACATTGAAACATGATATAATCTATTACCCTTTCTTTGTCTTCCCACTTCCTGTTTAAAAGTAAGTTTTTGGAGAATTTATAATATTCTTTGCCATGCCAGTATTTGGGCCTGTCTCTTCCATAATCGGATTGCATTTTTACTTTGATATTTGTATGGTTAGTAACATGTCACCCTAAAACATCTTAGACTAAGTTAGTCTACTATATTGTAGGCTTTCTCTTACAAGAATTATCCTGTACTTTAATCTCACAAATATACAGTCAAGTACTGTAAATCTTAAGTGTAACCTGTACAGTATTCTAAATCAGAAGATATATTTTTATTTCAAAATATGGGATAGGAAAACAATATGAAAGTTCTTTACTGATAAGCTAAGTTAGGTAGTATCAGCTTTTCTTATTATTTTTTGGTATTGTTTGTCTTCATTAATAAAAGTTCTATTTTATAAACAAGGTATTGTCATGAAGCTAATGTCTTACTAGGTTCATAATTACATATTTCAGATACCTTATTGAGAAGGAATCAGGAAGAATCTAGTAACTGGGAGAATTTGTAATTACTTTGATGCTCAGGCAATTTTTATCATTATATTTGAGGATCCATAGATCACTGAAGGAAGGTAAAATTTCAGGACTGTACTGCATTTTTGCTGTATTATGATAATAGGTACTGATGATTATTGTAAAGTTCCTCAAAAGAAAAAAAAATTGCGGTTTCAAAGTAATTTGGGCACAGTAGTGGAGAAGCAGCTATTCTCCAATAATGGTAAACATTCTAGGATCACTTACTTACAGTGAGATTAAGGGGGTTCAACAGAATAATGATTGAAATATAATACAGTGCTCTTATTACAGGATGGAAACCTCTCCTGTGCCAAATAGAGGAATGTGATGGTGATGGAACATCAGAGGCTGTTAAAGTTTGCTTTGATCATGCTGTGTGCTTGGGAGCTTGTCCTGAAAATCCTCCTCCATTATTCCTGTGCATTGACTGTGCTGAAGAAATTAGGAGAGAGCATAGTACGGTTGAGTTCTTTGATATACTTATGCCAATGGCTCAAGTATCTGCCACTTGTGAAAATAAGGTAAAGCAAATATATATTTTTTTTTTGTATAGAATTTACTATATTGTTGTGACATTGTCTTTTGTTATACCTAAATATAATTCACATAACCTGTCTGTGGCAGACTATAGAGTTAGTATTAAACTCCTTGATGGTGGGATCAAATGTGGGCAATGCTACTGATGCACTGCTGGAGGTGTGAGTTGTATATATACATACATACATATATATATATATATATATATATATATATATATATATATATATATATACATACATACATACATACATACACGCACACATACATACATACGTACATTTACATATACACGTACACATATATATGTTAATATACATATACATGTACATATGAATATACATATACATGTACATATAAATATACATATACATGTACATATGAATATACATATACATGTACATATGAATATACATATACATGTACATATGAATATACATATACATGTACATATGAATATACATATACATACACATATACATATATATACACATATGCATATATAAAATGTAGAAACGCACGCACACACACACGCACGCACGCACGCACGCACGCACGCACGCACGCACGCACGCACGCACGCACGCACGCACGCACGCACGCACGCACGCACGCACGCACGCACGCACGCACGCACGCACGCACACACACACACACACACACACACACACACACACACACACACACACACACACACACACACACACACACACACACACACACACACACACACGCATGTATGGATGTATGTAAATGTATACATATATATACATATATATAATTACATATACATATATATAAGTATATATATGTATATATGTATGTATATGCAAATACACACACACACACACAAACATTCATATATTTATATTTATATATATATATTTATAATATATATGTGTGTGTATTTATGTATATATGTATATATGTATATATATGTACATATATGTATATATATGTATATATGTATATATATGTATATATATTTATATATATGTATATATATGTATATATATGTATATATATATGTATATATATGTACATAAATGTATATATATATGTATATATATGTATATATAGACACATTTATATATGTATGAGAGTAAAAGTAATCAATTGTTTCTTAACTAAAAGACATACCGTACTTGACATTTTTACAGCTTTTGTTTGTTTTTTTAAATTCTATGCAGCAGTTAAAATGTTATCTAATTACTTCAGAATTGCCGCTCTACTGAAAAAAATGCAATTGCCACCTGCTATAGTATGGAATGTGCAAGCTACAACAGCAATCGACCTATTCGCTACTGCAGTCAGTGCAACAACATTCGTCATAACAACCGTCGTGGGTTAGACCATGTTGTCCACACAACCATTGGCTCTCCTTGGTCAATGGAGCCTCAGATGCAAAACTTTACTATTGAAGCTATTGTCAGGTAAATTTTGAAATTCAGGTGATATTGAGAAATTGCTATTTTAATAGAACATTATTAGTAAATTATGTGCAGTGGAACTACCTCCCTGTTACATTTTGATTGTTAAATTTGAAAAAAAAACCTCAAAATCCCTTCTTTGAAAAATCTTAGTAGAATAGGTATAAACTAAATAAAGGCAGTAAAAAATCTGATAAAGCATGTTTATCATATTTAGGCTATTCTAAAAACATTCATATGAAAGTGCAGTTCTTATATGTGTTAGACAGAAAATATTCAACTGGCACTGTTATTTCTTTGCTGCAGGGTTAGACAAATATTTTGAGGCATGATGTTGTTCACAAAGCATTAGCTAGAATGGATTATTACATGGAAATTTTATATACCCAGCAGGTGTCAATAACTTTAAACTTTTCTCTTTAATGGAAACAGTTTACTCAATGAAGCCCAACCATTTGGAGACAAAACTAAGAGTAAAGACCAGGATCGTCTGAATAGGGCTGGGCTGCTGGATGATGTGGATCAGGTGAATACTTACACAAAGAATTGTCTTTTTATGAGGCCATTAACTGTTTTTTAATAAGAAAGTGCTAATTTATGAAACCTGTATTCATTATATGCTATCAATTCTAGGCTGAATGTTTAACACCAGAAGAATCTCGTCTCTTGAGCCGGTATGGTGTGTGGCTGATTGTTGGATTGTGTGCTCCAACTCCAGATACACCAATAGAAATGTTGGGTCGCATCCTTGCTGCTTTGTGTCACTGGTTTAATGCAACACAATACCTCCCAGATGGTAAGTCTTTGTTGTATTAATGTTCATTACAGTGACCAGCTTATACACAATAAAATATTTAGGAAATTATAAGGTAAGAAATGATTACAATATGACACAAAAACACCAAACATCATAATTGTTTGAAAAATAACTTAAGGAGCATAAGTAATTATAGAAATAGAAATATTATCACACTTCACTCTTTAAAGTTTCTATATTCATCATCTATTTAGTAAATCTTTCAACTCCAGCTTAAATGTTCTTTTAACACTCCTTGCACCAGTCATGGTAGCATGAGCAGTCATGTTGCTGTTATTCTTTGAGCAATTGTTGACTAATTTTTAAGTATTTGAAGCAAAAAAAAATCATTGGATTATTGGACCATTAAGACTTTCATCTAAAAAAGAATCAATAAACAAATAAAAAATAAGGTTTATTGATAGTAATGATTAAACAGCAGTTTCTTACTTTTGCCTAGAATAATAGCAACAGTGATTGTATGACAGCCTTAAGGATTTAAATACATAATTCTCTGGAATGTAAAAGAGATTTGAAATACAGAAGATATATAATTTTCAGATCAGCAAGGAACAGCTATAGAAAGACTGAAGTCAGAATATATCCACAACTGGTTACAAGAGGTTTGCAAGACCCACTTTGAAGTCTTTGTTTCCTGCCTCATGCCACACCCTGTAGAATATGCAAGAGTTGGTGGCCATTGGTAAGACCATTAGATTTTCCTGGAGAAGATATTTATTTCTGTATGAATGAAAAAATATAAATTGTACCTTAACAAAAAAGAGAGGAATGAAATAATTTTAATTGATTAAAGGCTTGTTATGATTATGAACAATTTGCAGGTTGAATAATCAGTCATTTGAATATTAAAGATGAATGATGAGTGGATGATTAGTACAGGATGTGTAGCATAATTTACAGTATCTTTATAAAAGTATAATAATGAAGGACACATACTAAAACTGATTAGACACAATGTGCACACAGAAGTATACATGCATGCACATGCACACACATACATACTCATACTCATACTCATACTCATACTCATTCTCATTCTCATTCTCATTCTCATTCTCATTCTCATTCTCATACTCATGCTCATGCTCATGCTCATTCTCATGCTCATGCTCATGCTCATGCTCATGCTCATGCTCATTCTCATGCTCATGCTCATGCTCATGCTCATGCTCATTCTCATGCTCATGCTCATTCTCATGCTCATGCTCATGCTCATGCTCATGCTCATGCTCATTCTCATGCTCATGCTCATGCTCATACTCATTCTCATGCTCATGCTCATGCTCATGCTCATGCTCATGCTCATGCTCATGCTCATACTCATACTCATACTCATACTCATTCTCATGCTCATGCTCATGCTCATGCTCATGCTCATGCTCATGCTCATTCTCATGCTCATGCTCATGCTCATGCTCATATGCATATATGTATGCCAAACATAAACACACACACAGACACACACACACAGACACACACACATAGACACACACACACAGACACACACACACACACACACACACACACACACACACACACACACACACACACACACACACACACACACACATACAGACGCACACATACAGACACACACACACGCACCCGCACCCGCACACGCACACGCACACGCACACGCACACGCACACGCACACGCACACGCACACGCACACGCACACGCACACGCACACGCACACACAAACACAAACACAAACACATGTACACATATGCATGTAGATACATGTCATGTCCCACAGACATTTATAGATACACTGACAAACACACACTTATGCACACACCCACACCCACACCCACACCCACGCACTTTCAGCCCCCATTCCCCCCACCCATATTGATATACTCTGAGCTATTATTGCCCTTTTCACAGGGATACACTGGCAACTCGTACGGATCACATCAAGGAAGGGTTCAATAGGTTGTTCTGTCTTGTTCCCTATGAACTTATTACTGTCCAAGTGTGGGACCGCGTCATGCCGAACTGGATGGAGGCAATTCACAATGAAATCCCAGAGGAAGAACTTACTGAGCTGAAAATAACCTTAAGGTATGTAGATAAGCTGCCACGAATTTAGAAAGGCATGAATTCTGTTCTGTGAATGTTTTTTCTTCTTTTATTATTATATTATCTCTGCCCTTATCTCTTTGTGCCTTTCCCTCTCTCTGCCTTTCTCTCTCTCTACCTTCCTCTCTCTCTCTCTCTCTGCCTTTCTCTGTCTTTCTGTCTGTCTGTCTGTCTCCTTCTCCCTCTCCCTCCTTCTCCCTCTCCCTCTCCCTCCTTCTCTCCCTCCTTCTCTCCCTCCTTCTCTCCCTCCTTCTCTCCCTCCTTCTCTCCCTCCTTCTCTCCCTCCTTCTCTCCCTCCTTCTCTCCCTCCTTCTCTCCCTCCTTCCCTCCTCCTTCTCTCCCTCCTTCTCTCCCTCCTTCTCTCCCTCCTTCTCTCCCTCCTTTTTTTTTGTAATGTTAAATTTTCTGTATTACAACTTGCACTCTCGGTCACAGCAACCTGGAATAGGAAATAGAGTCCTCCCGGGAGTTAGTGCTCTTCCAGTCATGGCTCATAGACACTACATTCCACACTCGTTTATTGATGGAAATAATGCAAAAGCCCCTTTCTAAATGCCAAATAAGTCTAGTCACCCCTTAAGACATTTGTGCACTCATGACGAGTCTTTTCTATTACCCTGGCCCTCACCAGAAATGCTCACGACGGCAAGTTCACATTACCTTGGCCCACAGACAGATATTCCCTTGACGGCATGTTCATATCACCCGCCCCTCAAGCCAAATTTTTTCGTGACATGATAGTCATGTCATCCGGATCACTGGTGTTAATACAGTAGCAGCACCAATTTCCTAGATTATCCATTTCTGACTAGTTGAATTTAGGCAAAGTACTTCTAGAAAATTCAGCTGTCTTCTTATAATTTTGTTAGGAAATTTTGCTGGGAAATTGGTGGTATACCTTTATTGTAATTTCTGAATTTCAGTTTGTTTTATTTTTTTGTAGCATTTATATTTTATTTTTATTTTTTCAGATTGTGTTTTAGTCTATTATGCCTGCATGATTGTAAGTTTTTTTTTTTTATCATTTACCAAGCTTTGTAACTGATATTGGAAATGGTGTTATGTTCATATTCTCTAATGTGGTTTTGAACTTTTAGTTCTCCTTTTTTTTTGGTAAAACAATTTTGAGAAGATGGATTAATGTGGCTATAGATAGATCTCAAATTAAGCAACAAAATTAATTTCTATTGAATTTTTTCTTTCAGCAAACTTCTGGATACTGATATGAGCCCACTTGGATTTGATGCTTCTCAAATGTATGGTTTCCTGAGTGTTCGATTCATCAATACACCAGCCTCAGTGCAGGAACAAACTCTTTCATGGCTTCAGGTATTTTATTTCTGTCTTGTGATTTTATTGCCTCTTGTATAGTAGGAGGGTCATTGAAACACTATTGTAAATTGTAGAACACTAATTGTCGCTATGCTCACAAACTATTGAAATCAGATTAAACAGCAGATTAAACCATTGCTGATGGGTGTTGTGTCCATGCCATGGCATTACTGGACTCCTGGTTGGTATGTGCCTCCATGGCACACATTTACAACCTGCTCTGAGTGGTATGTTCACATTTGTTCACTTGTTTGACCATGACTGCAGTCAATGAGGGGTTCCAGCCCCTTGAAAATAGGCTAAAAGTTACAGTTTAGCCTTATTTCTTAGTAATTATATAAACTTCAGCCAAAATCATAGAGTGGGGAAATTATATGTTTCCTTTGCTGTGTGGTGCAGAGGTATCGTTTTCATCTGGCTCTGTGTTCAAAACCCGCACTGCCAGGGGGTGGTACCCCTAGCCATTCCTTGCACACGGGGTAATTTAGAAGCAAATATAAGCAGACGCTGTCACAACAAGAATAACCACTGTAACAAAGGGGTTTGACTACACATGGTCCAGGGGCCGATTTCAATAACACACTTACGATGGTAAAATCACTGGTAACTACAGTTACCATTACCATTGGAATTATCGTGATAAATTTTACCACTGGTGACAGCACAGGTAAGTCCACTTGTAACTTCTGGGAGGATAATGTCATCATTTGTTATCTTGTAAAAAAAAAACAATATTTAAGTAAAGTTATTGGTTTGTTTGATATTATTAATATGATGGTAAACACATATCACAGCATGGGCATGGTGAAAAAATGCAAATTTCAAATGAAACTAGCAAAAATAAAATCCACACAAATTCTCATAAAATTACAGGTAGCCATAGGTCTATATCAAACTTTAGAGTGTATGGAATTGATAGATCAGTGAACTCTAAAAGACATAATCATTACGAGTTCTATGGAAAAAAACTATCTTGCTGATACACAAACTGGCTATACCAACATAAACCTCTTGCTGACGGGAAATGTCTATTGGCGTCATAACAAACGACTCAGTCTGTGGGGT
>NC_061819.1:32148585-32156085 GCF_019202785.1 Penaeus chinensis | reverse complement strand
CACCTTCACCTTCACCTTCACCTTTACCTTTATCCTCACCAGCATCTTCCCTCTTACCTTTACTGTCAGTCAAAGGGTTAGAATAGTAAATGTTTGTTACAATTCATAATTTGAACATTTTGAAGGTTATATCTGTGGAAGCATAATGGCCCAAAAAGAATGGTTTGACCAAAAGTGGCATCCCTATTTATTTCTTTACTTTGCTCTTTTTGTATGTACTTATTTGATGCTATAGCTGTAGCAGATGTAGTTTTGAAGCTGTGGGAGAATCAGTGATTTTTCTTATTAGTGTTCAAGATAAATTTAAACAGTTTAAACATTTGCTTTCAGAGGCAAGCATTATTTTTTTCTAATAGTATAGAGGGATACTGTGTACAATTTACTTCTTCAGGAAAAATGCAAAACATCTCTTAAATTTATCAAATATTTTTCATCATTTTTTATGATGTCTATCCCAAAATATCTGAAACCCTCCATGTTTTTCTTTAATAGTATCGTTTCCCTCTATTTTTTCTGATTTGCTGATAAAAAAAGCTTTGTTTGACTTTAGAAGCAGAAAATTGTGAATATTAATTCTGTAAGAGATCTGTTTTATATTTATTATATAAGACAGACATGTTATATATATATGTATATATATATATATATATATATATATATATATATATATATATATATATATATATGTGCTCTCATCTTCATACATGAGTACATATATGCATGCCCTGTCCACTGTGATTTTAATTTGTCAGTTATTAAGCCTATATGATTGTACCTGGAATTTTCTGAGAGAATAGTTTTTACTTTTATTTATATTTTATTTTTTTCATAATGTAGTGATAAAAAAAAAAATAGTTATGAAATAATTATGTGAAATACAGTTGGCCTAGTAACTGACCTTTTGGTGACTTAGCACTTGCAAAGCCATCTATGTACAAACAAATTGGACAAAATAAAACTACAGTGGACAGAACATTTGCCCAATGCTTTTTTTTTTTTTTTTCCTTTTTTTTTTTTTTTTTTTTTTTTTTATGACATAGCCCATAAAGAATGCTAAAAGAAAAAACATAGAAATTGGTGCTAGTTAATTGTTCCAGGGAACAATGAGAACAGTGATAGATGAATCAACTCAGGAGGAAAAAAGGCCTTAGATAAGCAATTGTGTATCCACTGCATCACCTGTTAGTAAATGATATAGGAAAATAATGATTAAGATCCAGATATTTCTGGAGGATTACGATATTTTCAGAAGTAAATTAAAGTAATATAATGTTTACATATAATTCTGTAGCTGCCAGTGATAATCCATTTACATACCTTTTAACTTTGTAATTAATATATTTGTCACCCTATGGCAAAAGAATTCAACTCCTCTCATTGCCGTCAGTGACACATTTGAGAACTCTTTGTCATGTATACTACTTCTGTTCTTTTGTCTGAAAACAATGGTTTAAAAGAACTTTCTCCCTTGAATGGCTTGAAGGCACATTTTATGGAGGTAATCCTTGTTGTTATCTCAATTCTGCCTCTTTTATTCTTGCTCTCTTGACTTCTCAGTTTCTTCAGGTGGTAAGTGATAGTTTCTTAAATCAAGAATGATTATCAGTCTTCCTCATTTGCTTTTATTTGACTTTCTCTTTTCCTTTTTCTGTATAAATTGAGTGTGTTCTGTTGCTCGAGCCTGTCATATAGTTAAATATCATTCAGGAATGTAATATTTGATCTTGCAGTTATTCACTAATTTGCATAAGCTAAGCTGTAATAGTAGAGTGCACTTATGCAAGTATTTAGAACTCTAGTTTTTATATGCTAGGAATTTGTTTTCCATGTGAGTTTATTGTGGTTCCATGGAATCCGTAAACCACATGTTCAGAGACTAATTCAAGGAAATTTATAGACTGTATAATTTTACAATATATTTTCTCTAAAGTTGTTATTTTATAGATGGCTGCTTGAGAGTTTCAAGTTGTTCTCTTTTGTCATAATTATTTTGTGGACATCTGGAATTACTTTGGATGTTGGGAAAGATTATTGATGTAGGACTGTGACACAGGTATTACCACCTGCAGCAAAAACTTTGTTATTTGCTTGATTCTGTTGTGTGCCTCTATTTTAAATACTTTATTAGAGACTGTTTGGAGAATGGAAGCTAGAGTATTTCTTCTTTTATTTAATTAATTGTAAATAGCAAGTTGTGCAATACAAAGGAAGTAGAAGTGTATGATATGTAATGATATCACATTTGTAGTTTAGAGTCTATTGCTCTTTGTTCTGTACTTCACAACTGAAAAGCAAAATTATTCATGATTTAGAACAAACATCTTTTCAGCACATGCAACTGCAAATGTTGCTCGTCCAAGTGTGGTAGACGAAGATGATAAGCCGATTGACACAACTCAACATAGTGATGAGGAATCTGACTCTTTCTGGGTCACCTCACAGGGCAAATTCAAATTTAAAATGGAAGAATTACCATCTCACCTGCAAGTCATATACACCATACTGAAGGTATTATGACTTTGTATATGATTTTTTGCCTTTAACTGTATATTTGATATATTCACATAAAGAAGACAGTCCATCTCTCTGTCACAGTGAATGAAGAGCTCATGTGTTCTGACTGGCTTACTGGAAAAAATAAAGATGACAAATTCATAATTAGTAGTGATTCCATGTCCTGGTGTCATTTTGTCAGTGATCTTGGATTCAGTATTTTCTTTCTTTTTGAATAGACTACTGCACTTATATCTGGTATTTTATAAAAAAGAAAAATACACTTGCATCTGATAATGATATTTTTTCCATTGGTCATTTCAGCGGCTGGAAACAACAGAAGATGGTGATGTTGTTTATCATATGTGTGAGTGTCTGAAATACTTGGTGCTTCATGGAGAAGCCATGGCTCATGCAGCAAATGAGCACAGAGGGTTTTTAATTTGGTGTCAAGAAAATAAGTCTATCAAAATGTGAGTACATCCTGAATTTTGGTTAATGAATTGACATGCTATATATAAATTTTAATATTGATATAGTCAGAAAAGAAAATACAGATATATAATTTGGTATTTATCAGTATATGGTGAAATGAGTGGCTTAATAAATTTTGAGCTATATGTTATAAATCATATATTGACCCCTTGCCGACGGGTACGATGGGTTGACACGTGCTATGCCCACTGTTAGTACTTGTCTGATTGTTTTTACACATAGATGGCTATACTTGTACTAAGTCACCAATGAGCCAGTTGCGAGTACTGCCTGTCTCACCCGTTCACCCTTTTCTTTGATTTATGAAATATTTAATGTTTTCTTATTTTGCTGTTACTAATATTAAAAAATGTTATAATAATTATAATGTTTATAATAAAAATAACACCATCAATATTCATAGCACTAGTAAAAAATACGTTTTTCCCGCCAATTTAAATCAGGTATGGTCACAAGGTCTACTAATTGACTCCTTTGTGGCTAAGCACTAGCAGAGCCATCTATGGGCAGACATTTCACAAAAATATATAGAAAATGGGCATAGCATTTTCCCCATTTTTTGTTCATTTTCCCCGGCGGCATTGGGTTAATTAGTAGTTGAGGTGCATATTTTTTTATATGAGTATGATCATTGTAAGCAAAAGCTGATAATACCTTTTCTAGTGTTTGTGTTTTCTAGTGTTTAAAATTCTTTCTCTTCATAAATGGAAGCAAATGGATTGACCATATACATTAACTAATGAACATGTAAAGCACAAATTTTCAGATGATCATAATGTTTTAGAATATTTTCTGCTAGATACTACAAGTGAATACATCATTGGTATCATGAAGTTTGACCCTCTCACAATCGGTTCCTCCAAAAAAGGGATCTCAGGGTTCACAGTGCATCTAGAGAGAGTTGATGTTCCAACTTCTCAAAAGATAAAAACAAAGGGCTCTGATGGGTTCAGAACATGGGAAACTCCAGCTTACTGCCATGACAATGATAGGAAAGGGGTTAACCCGTAATTACCACAAACTCTCGAGTATTTCTGTCCCCCCGCCTGCAAAAAAAGCCTGATTATTCAAATTTAGGTTGCTGACTTTTCAAGGGCTCCATGCATCATTAAAGTGCAAACTTGAAAACATGTAGATAAAACACATACAAAGCAGCAAAGTCATATCTATTTATACAAAAAAATTAGATTGTCTATAAAGGTATATTCAAAGATCTATATAGATATATTCAAAGGTATCTAGACATATGAATGATAAAAATAATTCTCTACCAGGAGGAAGCTCAGTAGTACATAATACCTTGGTGTGTGGATGGGGAAAATGGGAGAGGAGGAGATGAGGGTTTGACTAGATTAAATATGCCATAATGTGCAAGTATTACTGATTCACACACTATTCACAAGAAGAAAGTTCTAGGAGAAACACGACTGGATGATTGGCTAAAGGACAGAGGAGAATGGGGAAATAGAGATGATATTGAGGGTGTGACAGGAGGAAACTTGTGAAACAGTGCCAGATGCATTAGTAGACACTACAGGTCTCATTGATATCAAAAACTTATTGAAAAAAAGCCTGCCAGTTTCATAGGTTTTGGACAGTCATGACAAATAGGGCTGACTGTACATTATGAACAAAACCATGATCATGGTGAATAGAAGTACTGGGAATGAAAGAGATAATGCTGTAATTAAAATGTTTTTTGTCACTTTACTGGTACCACTTTATGTTCCTAGCATGTGGTCACTGATAGAAGCTGAATGGTCACATGTTGCTGAGGTCTGCGTTTCACTGCTGCTGCACTTTGTAACTTTGCCATGTGGTTCAGACATATTCTGGAAGTTGTGTGAAAACCATTTCAACCATCAGGATTGGAAAGTCCGATTTCAAGCAGGTTAGTTGACTCTGAATATTTGCAAACATTATTATTGATAACTTCATAGGTAAAAATCTTTATGCTGTTTCTGCTAGCAGCTATTTATAGATAAGATAATATTCCTCTTTGCTTTTCAGTTGAAAAGGTGGTGGTCATTGGACGGTTTTTGGGATTATCAGCTGTACGACAGTGTCCAGGACTGCAGGCAGCAATTGCTCATGCATTTTGCTTCCTCATTGCATCTTTAGATGATATTAATGTTGCAGTAGCACAGCGAGCTTCTTTGTACTTGACAACTTTACCAGACTGTGGCCTGCGAGCACTTTGTTGGTGCTTAGAACAGCAGGTAATGATGGAGTATGATGAAAATGAATTTGAGTGCCTAAGTATATGTGGATTATTTCTATATATGAAATCTATTCCCTGTTTTGCCTCATCTCTTCATTATTTTTCCTCATTCCAGTTTGATAGTGTTATAATGGACAGGCCTATGATTATTCAGGCCCTTCATCAGCTGAGCTCACGCCTTCCAGATCGTAGAATCTTGTCATGGGAATTCTTTTATAATCGATTTGATGCACTTTATCTTGAAGCTCAGATTGCACTTGAAAAATATGGAGACATTGCATTCCCAAGAGGTAAGAAATCAAAGGATGTACAGTCATATTTTTTTTGTGTTTCATAAAGACTTTAGTTGCTGAGTGTGTTTCTGTTGAGTTGATGTGTGGAGAAATTCCTAATTCCTTTTCAATTTCATATTCCAGACCTGAAAAATTCAGACATGACAAGTGATGTCTTTGAAAGAAAGTTAAGCAAAGCAAAGGATGCTTTGACCTTGGTTCAGAGTGCAAGTGTTAGAACTCTCTCAGGATCTCTTGGCACAAAATGGCCGTACAAACGGACAATGTCAGCACCAGCCAACATGCTTAATCGTGCGGTTGAGAAACAAGGTAAGCATAAACTTTGACATTCAGTTAAAACCTTAATTAACAAGAACAAAAATGGTAATTTTTAATCTGTCAGATTACATGAATTTATAGACTTCAATTTTTGAGTATTTTTATGTGCACATAAAATTTTAGTCATGTCAAGAAAGTTGTCTCATGTTTTGTACTTATGACTTAATCTGTGATGTTACAATGATAGGCTTGGAAGTACACAAACAGAAATGTAGTTTGTAGAAATTTGTGGTATGAATGTAGGTTTGATTTTAAGCAATTTTAAGAACAATTACTGCAGTTTAGATACAATTGTGATAATATTCAATGTGAAACACTGCACATTTGTGTTATTTGTGGTCTCGTGTCTCATGATGTAACTCTGTCAATTGGTAGGGCTAAATGTCTGCATGGCACACAAAATATAGAAATGATGTTACTTGATTTTAAATAGAAAATGTGCTTTCATTAGAGATTTATAAGGGATTTGGAGATGCAGAGTTCAGACTCGCACTATGTGACTCAAAACAAGAATCTTTCAACTCATGATTCTCTTGCAGCTTTTGTGAATTTAATTTTTGAACATGATTTTTATTTTAGTCCTTCAGTTTTCCTTTGTCCTGAGGTTTTCCATCTGTTTGGTATTTTGTCAGTTTCATTTTGTATAAGGTCTTTTTTGTAAGGTCTAATATTTCTATAATAGCTTTATATTTTGGATATATCTTTTATAGTGCCTGCAACAGTGCCAAGGACCATTTTTAACTTGGTGAAATTTTGTGTCTGCAATTGTCGTGTAGGTTTCCATTTCTGGTGTTGAACTGTCATAGGACTGAAAATTGGACCCAGTAGCATTCAGGTGGTAAAATATGACTGCAGTAAAGATTGATTGATTCCAGTGACCACAAAGTGGCAACAACTACATGAAGATGAACAAAGAAGATCATCATCATCATCCTATGGTCATTGATATTATTCTTTTCATGATTTCATTACCATTATTATTATTATAATTAATGTGTTAAAGTTTTTTCTTCTTTTCAAAGAATAGGGTTGATAGATGATAAGTGACTTAAGGAGCCATCTATATGTTAGAAAAAATAATGAATGAAGATAAATTATAAAAAAAAAAATCAAAACCATAGTGGATACTCATGTGAACATGCAATCTTGGCATCAATAGTTAAAATGAGAACTTCAGGATAATTGTAAGCTATTTGTCCTCATTTGTTTTTCTTCCCTCCTCTTAACCTATATACTGTTTAAATATTTTTTTTTTTAGATGTAGGTTTTGATTACTATACTGAGTAGCAATCAATTGCTGAAACTTTATTACATTAATAGTCCTTTACTAAACATTTCACTGACCAGTAGTATATTATTGTTAAACACACTACAAAGCAACCCAGTCATGGTTATTTAAAAACTGACACATCCTTTAACTTTGGTTGATTGTTAGCAATATTGTTTATCCTCTGTTTCAAATGACAACAAATGTACAACTGCTAAGGTTTATAAAACAATGTTAGTTACCAGTAAGTTTTATATAGAAAACAGTGTCTTAAAACCTAGCAGTTATGCAAGTGTATTACATGGTTTTCAGTCACCACTAGTGACACTAGGTTATGGGGAGTTTAAGTTTGAGTATTATGCCTGATGTATAAGATATCCTATGGCAATGGATTTTGTTTTCAACATTCAGTG
>NC_061819.1:32141085-32143585 GCF_019202785.1 Penaeus chinensis | reverse complement strand
ACAGTGAAAATGGCATGCACGTGCATGCCATCCCTTGTTGCAGCGGGTTAAATTTCCTCTGCCTTTTAGTCAGAAAGAGTATAACAGACTAAACACCTGTATAGACCATATTCCAGGTTAGTACACACTTTCTTAGAAATCTGCCAACTCAAATTGTCAGTATCTTAAGTTAGGTACTCTGACTCTTTTGTATTTGTTCTTTTATATATATATATATATATATATATATATATATATATATATATATATATATATATACATATATATATGTATATATATATGTATATATAATATATATATGTATATATTATATATATATATATATATATATATATATATATATATATATATATATATATGTATATGTATATATATATATATATATATATATATATATATATATATATATATATATATGTATATATATATATATATATATATATATATATATATATATATATATATATATATATATAAGTAAAATTGTTGTTCCAGTTTAAAATCTAACACAAACCTTACTTTGTTTCATATTGTGAGTGGTTTATTGCTCTCCTGTGCCTAATTCTATAGTGATACAGGGTGTCATTGATTTTAAGTTTTTCTAATGTAAGTATTTGAAATCTGTAAATACTGTCAGTAATTTCATACTACAGCTCCTTGCAATGAAAATCATTAGTATTAAATTGTATTTGTTTTATTTGCTTTCTCAGAAATATAGAGGGAGACTATGATTGATAAGATTTATGAAGATGGATATTTAGAGGAATATTGATATAGGCACACCTGAATGTATATTGTATGAATATGCCAAAGTACTTGTTGAGGTATGCTGTTAGCAGCATTAAAGAGTCTGAAGAGCACAATATTATCTTCAAGAATTTTCTAATGTTGTCTGACTTATAATGCATTTTTATTTTCAGTGTTTTATTATTTTAAATGGTTTTACATTGGCATTACACCTATCAATCCCTGTCTTTAGGGAGAAATCTATAGAAACTCATAAAAGAAAATTTGATGTTATTTTAACATTTTATTTGATAAGGTCCTATTGAATATGTGTTTGTATATATGGAGGATATGGTAACAGGTTGTGATGCATTCCACTTATTAATTCTACCCCACCATTCCAGTGGATAAAGGGAAGGAAAAAACATATCTCCGACAAGCCTCGGCGCCGTTGCTTAAATGCAAGAGTTCGAAATTTGGGCTTGGTCAGTTCATAGGCTCAAACCAGTCCAATCATTTAGTCTCAGGTACCTTCTCCTCTCCCCACAGACTAATGCTTGTAATTTTTGAAACACAGATAGATTACATTTTTGCGTGCAGATGCAGAGGGACAGGTATGGGTTTACAACCATCAAGAAATGACACTGAAGTTTGACATTTTAATTAGATGCATATATATATATATATGTTTTCATAATTCTAGGTAAACTTCAAAAATATACTGGTCATTGTGTAGTGTTGGTGATGGGGGGGGGGGGGGATATTTAGGACAGTTATGATAGAGAGATGAAAGATTCAGGGAAGCAACTTTTCATATTATTTCATAGTTTTCTGTAGTTTTGATTTCATGCAAGGTAAATGTATATATCTTTGAAATGTAAGTATAGTTTGAGAAATAGATAATACTTTTTTTATATAAAGATAAAAATAAAAATGGGTGCCTTTTCAAGAATGGTTGTAAACCAAGATGAACTTTGGATTGTGTTTGAATTTGGATTTTGTTTTTTTCTGATGACTTTACTGATGAAGAATGTTTGATATGCATAGTTACAAAACCATGATGCTTAGGTTTCTAAATGAACATTATTTTTTCTTGGAATATACAACGCAATATTTGTTTTGAATTATCACTTGTAGTTTTCCAGGCTGTTTAACATTCTTCCTTATCAAGCTTTTTGAAAGAAGAAATGGATGAATAAATAGGAGATTATATGCATATATTAAACTTTGACCTATATGTTTCTCATTTTTCTTTTACTTAAACAATTAATTCTCACACAAACACAGCAACATTTATAATAAAACACTGATTATACTTACAAAATACAGAATTCCATTTTTTAGTACATTAAATCACTCTGTTTTTTTCCTTTTTCCATTTTGATGTTTCCTCATTCAGCACAATTCAAAATGTATATGATAGGAATGAATTGTAGAAAATAAGAATGTAGTACTGGTTGGCTGGTATGGCTTCTGTAGAAGTTGAGCAGTTGGAAAACTTCATTATTAGCTGAATTGATCGAGTTGTTAATGCTGTCTTGATTTTAACTGTAGGTAACTTGTTTCAAAAAGGGTTCATAAACAGCAGTTCTTTATTGAGTAAATCATTATATTTTTATCTAAAAGTCAGGATTAGTATTTTTTTTTACCTTTTTTTATTTTATTTCATTTTTTTATAACAATTTAAAAAAATCTTTAGAGGGGATTGTTCTATCTCATTGTCTCACATGTTACAGGAGAGTTTGTTTGACTTGTATGTTTGGCATTGCTCTGT
>NC_061819.1:32116085-32118585 GCF_019202785.1 Penaeus chinensis | reverse complement strand
TCTTATCAAAATCTTGAACTACAAGAATGATTACTCAGGATATGACATCATATTTGAAAATGAAACACTAATGCTTCTGGGTACATATAGACCATTTGTAATAGGGATAGAAAATATTTGGGTAAATAGAAATATCAACGGACTGTGAAGTAGAGTTATGCCATATTAAAAAGGAAAAGGGTATTTATCATTTAATTCTGTATGAACATTAGAAACAGTAAAGTAAAGGCATAGTATGAGATACTAGTAATTATATTGTACTTACATGTTTCCTCACAGGTTCTCCAGTTGAACTTGATGGCATGACAAGCACGACAGATTCCCCAAATACTGAACTTGTGTCTCCTCCAGAAGTTCTTGAGTTGCCATCCCGTGAGGTCCTCTTACCTGTTGGAGGAGAGAAGGTGTTTTTCCTTGCTTTTCTTATTTGAAAAATAAATACTAATAATGAAAAATCATTCAGTAGATGACAATATTTACAAATGATTTATGGAACATGTACTTTGTATTGGATAAATACATTATATTTTGGTTGAAAACTGATGTTTGACTGAAAAGCATGTGGTGATTTAAATTCTCCACAATATCATTAAGTAATGTTTAGCTTTTAAAACAGTTTTAGAGTTAGATGTTCTAAAAATAGATTACATCTCTCATCCACTAGTTATTCCTTTTTTATCTTTTGATACTAAGAAGAAATTTTCAGGTTTTTTTTTATAGATCATTAAACCAACTAATGCCATACAATATTTGTAAGCAGACAACTCCAATCAAGAAGCACGAAGACCACCAGCCTGGGTCTATACTCGAGCGAGTGTGGCAGGCCTTCGGAGGCTGGGCTAATGGCAGCAAAAGCAACAACCAGAGCAGTAAGGCCTTCGTGGACTTAATTTGCTGAATGATGTTTTTTTGTTGATTAAGAAAGTAGCGGAGTAGTATTTTATTTCCATATTTAGATTGGGTATTTTATTTTATGCTATTTCTTTTGCTTGTCTTTGCTGACTTTGGAAATCAATTTGCTTTTTATGAATCTCTTCTGAATACACAGCAAAAAATATTTTTTTGTTTTTGTCTTGACTTAAATGCCATTCCTAAAACTAGAGCAAATGATGTAAAAAAAATTAATGATTCTAGTGATATAGGTGAGTAAAAAGTTTCATTGTTTACAGTTTCCATTCTGACCTAATTATGTACTATGTTATCAGGCAGCGAATGTGAATTGGTTGAGGTTGTTGCACACAAAGATACTCAGAAACAAGGAAAAACAAAGGTAAATGAAAATTTTATAATGTTATATCAAATGCTTATTGATATTGTTATTTTGCATCAACTTCAACTCACTCATGTGTGTATTCTTATGTTTTCAGCAAAATTTGAAAAGCCAAAGGGTGCTCATGGATAAGCAAGATCAACTGAACACATCAACAGAGGAAACCACAGATACTTCTAATTCAGGAACAACTACAAATAATTCAGGCAAAACTGATGCATATATATGTGTGTGAGTGTGAGTGTGTGTGAGAGAGAGAGAGAGAGAGAGAGAGAGAGAGAGAGAGAGAGAGAGAGAGAGAGTGAGAGAGTGAGTGAGTGAGTGAGTGAGTGAGTGAGTGAGTGAGTGAGTGAGTGAGTGAGTGAGTGAGTGAGTGAGTGAGTGAGTGTGAGTGTGAGTGTGAGTGTGAGTGTGAGTGTGAGTGTGAGTGTGAGTGTGAGTGTGAGTGTGAGTGTGAGTGTGTGTGTGTGTGTGTGTGTGAGTGTGTGTGTGTGTGTGTAAATGAGTGTTTATTATGAGAATATAAAATGTTAGTGATTATTACATGGAAGTAGAATATTTCACATACATACATACTAATATATTTTAACCATGTTTATGATAATCTGTACAGGTCCAGGTGATACATGTCCACTTAAAAGTGGAATGCGTGGCAAGAGTAAGCCAACAGCCGCTGAAACCGAAGATGAAGTATTGAATGATACCTATAGATGGTTGGTTGTGTTTTATATTCTTTATACAACAGTAGCTTCTTAATAAAAGATGGAATTATAGAAGTTTAATATTTGTCAAACACTTCTGAGCTTAGTTTAAGGGGTCAATAAATATGATATGTGCATGAAAGGATGGAATAGGAGAACCAGCAAAGATGAGATAGATATAGTATTTACATTTAAAAAGGTAATTCTGTCGTGTCTATATTCACTCTCATCTAAAGTAAATTTACATCTCTCTTTGACTGTATAAGGCATCTGGCAGCATCCCACTCTTTTACCTGTTACTTGCTGAAATTGTAAAGGAAATACTAAAGAATGCTCAATACTTTCAGGAGTGACAGGAATGAAATGCCATCTGTTCGTGGAGGTGTTACTAATGGCAACCCACCTGGAGCCCCTCCCCCCTCCTCTATCAAGCAGTCATATCTGAGGGTTGGCGAGGACTGCATGGTTTACAGGTAAGCTTTGTAATAGGCTTTTATTTATAGTTTAGTACTTCCAAGTCTATGTCTTG
>NC_061819.1:32086085-32098585 GCF_019202785.1 Penaeus chinensis | reverse complement strand
GGCATGTAACTGAAATTTTGCATGGGAAGGAATATACTTGGAAATCCTAGGTTTGAGGATAATATCCCTTTGCATGTTGGCCTGTACATACGATAGACCCTGTAGCAAGCCATCCCTTACAGAGTAAAGTACTCTTCCATGGCACATGCATTTTATCACCTTTAACACATTTATTTTAATATCCTCTTTTAAGATACTTTTTTTTATGATTTAGTTCCCCAAGCATGGAATAATAAATGATAATAAAGTAATCCTTATGACAGTTCACCAAACTCGTTCATAGATTAGCACCTCTTAAGTGTCACCATGCTTAAGTGTTAACTGTCATTGTTAATTTGCCTTTTCATTTTAACTACATGATGGACAAGGGGATCATTTGAAATGTATTGTGTAAATCCTACTGTGGATTTGTAAAAGGTATAAGCTTTTTGTGGAAGTACTTCTTTTAAACTTTTTAGTCATCATGTATAAACACCAGAATATAGAAAAATCTTGTAAAATCCATAATTCATGTTGAAAAAGTGAACAGAATAATGACCTCCCTTTTTTCTTCAGTTGGGAGAAATGGTAAACTTACACTTCCTTAGTCTGATGGAAGCCCTTCATGAGTGTCAATCAACTGTTCTTACCAAGTTGCTGCCTCTTTGGGCCCCTGTCCTGTACACCCACCACATTAAGGTGTGTATACTATGTAGTCTGTTGAATGTTTTATGCAAATATTTTTATTACTGATTCCATTACAAAGACTCAGAACTTTAGAAGTAGAGACATGAATATGCTCTTTGTTTTGTCCATAATATAAGTTTTTTTTTTTTTTATACCTTTCCAGTAGCTAGTAGTGCTTACCATTCCTTGTCCCAGTACTGTAATAAATTAATAATACAATTCAAGGTTTTATGTATTTCATCTTCATCAAATTGAACATCATTAGGTTAGTATTTCATGTTTATTTTTGTCACATGAATCTTGTGGTTTTATAGCTGCCGGGTCAGCTGGCAGTACGACTCCAGGTGTGCCAGAATGCAGCTCCTCCCTTGGACCAAGAAGTACCTGGTTGTACTACAACTGTACCCAACCTACTTCGCTGGCTTCATCGTTTGCAGTTTAAAATGGGACAAATAGAATTACAGTCTTCTGCTGCCACCCAGTTTTACTCTGTTTAAATGTACAGTAAATCTCTCTCTTACAACTTACTGGGTGTCTAAAACACACACACACACACAAACACACACACACACACACACACACACACACACACACACACACACACACACACACACACACACACACACACACACACACACACACACACACACACACACACATATATACAAACACACACACACACACACACACAAACACACGGGATAAATAGATGAATATATTAATTGATAAATAAATAAGTAAAATAAAAATTCAATACAATTAAGGAGTGAAGACATATAGCCATTATATATTTTCAGTTTTTTTATGTGTGACATAAAGATAAAAGATTTATATTTGATGTGACAAAAAATTTATAGATATTTCTGTAAGGATAGTAATGTAGTAGATTTTATTTTGACATTAACAGTATTGTTACAAAATAGTAAAAGATATAATGGGGAAAATCTCTATTATTTTTTATTTCTAAACTGTTATTGTTCATATGGTCATTTTATTGATAATATTACTACTACTACTACTACTACTACTACTACTACTACTACTACTACTACTACTACTACTACTACTACTACTACTACTACTACTACTACTACTACTACTACTACTACTACTTTCACTATTATTATTATTATTATTATTATTATTATTATTATTATTATTATTGTTGTTGTTAAAAAAATTGTGAAATCCAGGTTTTGTGAAGCACTTTGTTACTATTACTTTGAATAACTGGCCCTTGTGTCTTAATATAAAAAATGGAAAAGTAATTCATTATATATATCCATCTAGTCTGACAAGTCTTTAACCTTTAATAAAAAATAAAAACAGTGCATTCCAATAAGATCATAAACTACAGACCAATTTTAAACTTAAATTTTTTTGAAGTGCATTTCTCATTATCACTATTTTGGAAGTAAAGAATGAGATAATATTTGTCGTTCATTCTTTTTTTTATTCAAGTAAGGAAACCTTCCTCACTGATAGTTGAAGACGATGTGAATTTCAAGTTGCTCCTAACACCAAAGAATTCATGGCAATATATGGCTTTTTAACTCAGTTTCCTTATGAATCAGTGGTGCCATGTTATGTCTGACCAGTGTATTATTTATTTCTTTGTTTGAAAATTCAGTCTTTGTGCACTAGTTGTAGTAGTTCTGAATCTGATTGTTCAGTAATGGTGGTCTTGAGGAAACATTGCTCAGTATTCTTTTTACCACAATTTCACACTTTCCCCAGACCAATCACTGATTAGTGCTGATTCTGCATTCCATGAGGTTACAAGCATCATGTGTGGGGCAGCAATGATGTGGAAAGCTTGGGATTAGATAAAATACTTACTATGATATTAGTAAGTATTAACAGAAGGGTATGTTTGCTATCTGCTATCATCTCAAATGTTGAAGGATTACATCAGTAAAGTAACAGGTTGTTTTTTTGTGCTGCAACATTCAAATCATTGTTCATTATCATATCTGCTCATTTGTTGATCTGAGACAGCAATCATTTTCCTTTATATCCACATTTTTAGTAGAGAAATGGCCATTGATTTAAAAGAAGCTTGCCATTGTTCATTTAGTTCCTTATGGATTCAGAGATGTGTTAAGTATGTGATTTAGGAGCAGTGTGCTCTCTCAGAAGTGGGAGGTTAGGGAGAATAGTTGAAAAATGTGCTCTGTTGTGGTCCTGCTGAACCTATTGTCTCCGAATGATGTGTAAATCATGTCATGGCTGACTTGTAGCTTTGAAGGACATGCTATACCTGTCATATCTGGCTTGGTTGGGGCTTTAGAGGGCTGGTTATTTATGTCAGGTTACTATGATTTCCACATTACATTTTATGTTGGTATTTATAAAATATCTTCATGTCCACACCACATACCTTGGGGCATTAACTGAGGGAGAATTTGACATGTGATGCTGTGATTGACTGTTGTTTTGTATAAAAGGGGCACTATTTAGCACATAAATAAATTGCCTGCTGTCCCTGAAAGAAGTTACATACCAAAAAATTGCACTCTCTTATATCTGCTGTGAACTTGTAACATTCATTCTAGTTTTCATGATTAGTGTCCTTGTGTCAGCTACTCAGATTGTCCTATGTGACTGTCTTGAAGCATGACACACAAAAGGGAAAATTTGAAGCTGTGGGAGCAGTTGTCTTTCATATACTACATACAATCTCTTATTTTGTAAGAACATGAATTGCAAAAATTAAAGAAAATCCTGTTTTTACTCATTAATAAAACCACATTCCACAGCTTTTACACAGAGTTATACATGTGTTTTATTATAATAGACTCTAATTTATGCAATTAGAATTAACATCATTTATCGCTGAATATGCATAAACATTGAAATCATATTTTGGATACAAGTAATACAAAATCCTACTGCTTTGTTAGTGCAGTGCAGGAAGTGTAATGCACCTGCTTAGTCTGAAATAGGCCCAAGAGGCAAGCACAGTCAGCTGTGCAGAGGGCCAGTGCAACCCAAATTCTCCTGGAGGCAATGGATTAATGGTTGTCTTGAGTAAAACTAGTGAATGTCAGAAGTATTTTTCCATCTCTCTTACAACTCTGCCTTGCCCCATTATCATTACAATAGGTCTTATTGCAGTCCCACAATACTGTTAATTTATGGTAGTGCACTACAACTTATTTTCATTTTAAATTACTAGTATATTAGTTGTACTGTATTGTACATTCAGATCTGATTTTGCTGCAAAAATGAAAATGTATACATTTCTGTGAGTTCTCACATATTAGCCTGAGACAGTCCAAAAATGTTACATAATACCCTGTATGTAAGAAGGGGAAGATATAACAAATTAAAAATTCCAAGGAAAAAAATAGTTTGGGAAAGTGAAAATCTTTATATCATTGTTTTGTAATTCTGAATATTTTTTGTTGTGTGTGTGCATACTTGCTGATGGTATGTGAAGAAAGACAAACATCTTGTGGGTATAGTGGAGGTGCTGGTGCTGGGATTGGCTGTTGAAGTGGTAGTTGATTATGTCAGCAATAGGCATAGACTGTTTCACTCAGTGACAGGATGTTAC
Organism: Penaeus chinensis; assembly: GCF_019202785.1. Taxonomy (NCBI): domain Eukaryota; kingdom Metazoa; phylum Arthropoda; class Malacostraca; order Decapoda; family Penaeidae; genus Penaeus; species Penaeus chinensis. The sequence goes on along the minus strand of NC_061819.1, from coordinate 32,094,360 downwards.
TTCCTTCATACATGCAAGCTCCATGCACCCAGAAAGTAAACACTCATTATATTTATTTAAGAAACCCCAATGTAGGGAGGAGTATAAATCCAGTAAAGGCATATGGATGATGTCTGAAAATAGTGTGTCCAATATAAAACTGTTTTCAGCCAGATGTCATATCTCCCCATTTCTCAAGTGCAGGGTTTTATGGTTTTATTGTGTAGCAATTATATTTTTTGTAGTATGTGAGAATATATGGCAAATTCAAATAAATGTGGTATATATCTTGTTGTTTTCTTAATAAAGATATGCCACCAACAAGCACTAAAATAGGTTTACACAGATATATCATGTAAGTGAAATGTAAGCACTAATTACAACTTTGAATACAGAAACCCATGCATATCCTTAAAACTGAATGTAGTACCATTGATTTGAAAGGAATAGCATTAAGAAGAGAGAGATTTCCTCCTTTATTTCCCTCCATTGTGGTTGTAATTAGAACAAAACTTGTGTGGTAATATACAAAATTTATGAAGGTATGAAAGATGTATGCCAAAATTGCACGTATGTGTTGGCTTAAGATAATTCAACTTTTTACTGAATAGCATTGGCATTACCTTTACTTAGGCTACAATCAGTGAAAGATGTCAGCTATGAAAAAAATGGATATTTATGTTTTGAGGATAGATTGTTTAAAAAATAAATTTCATCACTTATTTAACTATCAAATACAAAAAAGGTGTAGCTTACATAATTTTTTACCATAATCCCTAGTACCATATTAATCTTTAGGCCAATATCATTGCACATTCAGTGCAATAGTGAATGTGGTTGAGTTGTAAATTTTGTTTGTGAAGATATGTCTAATGGCAAAGTTCAGGTTAGTGACGGTCATTAACTATATGGAGACAAAACTTCTTCCACTCTACACTGCCCCATTCTTAGCAAAGATCATTCAGACATCTCTGAAAATACTCAGATGCTGTGGTCTTTCAGATGCTTGATATGGCCTTTCCTAATCCAGCCTATGCCATACCCCCTCCATGGACATGTCTGCACTCAAATTCTCAGTCATGGATTTGACTAAGAAAAAGTTACAACCGCATGACTAACTGGCGGCAGAGGCCATTGGAGCTGTCCCCCTTTAGGATGTATTACAAACTAATTATATGGATCAAGTGACCAAATGGCACCCAGTTTTTCAAAGACAAAAGTAAGCCTCTTGGGTACTGGCAGCATTTTGAGGATGTTGCCTATACACACTAATTCCCCTTTAGTTATAGAAAGCTTGTCATAGCATGCCTGACTACATTGGCTAACTACTGACTACCATTCTTTTCCATTGCACAGGGCTCTTGGTGCTGGTAGATATTGATAGCAAACATAGAAATAAGCTTGAAGGAAGCACTTGATGGAACTCGCAATTATGGCACTCACATTCAGAGCAACAGCTGTAGGATGGGAAGTTGTAGCATAAAATAGGCAGGTATAATGTCACTGGTACTGACAAATGATCTCGAGAGATACCAAACTCAACATCCATAGAACGAGACTTGGCTTTCTTTGTGTATGGCAATATGAGCACTTTTATTAACACTGTCTAGCTGCAATATCCCCACAAAGGGAAAGCCTAATATAGTTACTGAAAGCTACTGGATAGTCTCTTTACCAGCCTTTTTTTTTTTTTCTGTGTGTGTGTGTGTGTGTGTGTGTGTGTGTGTGTGTGTGTGTGTGTGTGTGTGTGTGTGTGTGTGTGTGTGTGTGTGTGTGTGTGTGTGTGTGTGTGTCCCCACTTTTCACTATTTTACCCTATTTTTCTCTACTGTAGTTGGTATGTGAAAATAACTGAACTTCACTATATTTTTATTGTACAACCAACATACGATAACACTTCAGTTGTAACGTGATTAACGGTTAACAACTCGACATTCAATAAAAATAATCAAAGTATATGATGATGCTATTTATGTGACTCTGTTTATACGATGAAAAATTACAAACAGAATTCACTTGATAGATCCATATATTTATTACATGCGAAATTTAGTATCATATCACCATATTGCTCCACCAATATGTATCCCACGTGTCTTGCGTCATGGCACTTCCATCTGTAGTCTGGATACGTGACAACGTGTGTCGCCAGGCATTCCCTCGTGTAGGCCTGGGCAAGAGGCAAGCCGCTGTCCCACACAAGCACTCGGGTTCCCGCCAAGGCCTGTCGGCTCACGCGATTAAATAACTCAAAGTTTTCCACGTTGTACTGGGGATGAATCTGTGAGTTGTCATGCGCTGTCTGGGGAAGGAGTAATAAATTTAGTGCTTTAATGATTTCAAGTCCGTTGTTATTTTTTGGGGTACATAAACACATTCTAGGTGGTAATTGTGCATCTTGTTCATTAAAATTCAGGAACTTTATTTTGCAGTGCAGTATACAGGCCAACTGAAAATTAAGCTTCGGGAATCGGATACTGATGCGCTTTTTTAACAGGGCAGAGATCATTTGTTAACATATTGGCATAATAATTCTGTCAAATATGTTTGTGTACACTCGTATATTTATTCTATCTGACTTAGCAATATGATACGACGACGAAAACGGTTGGAAAAAGTGCTGTGAGCACAGTTACCTCATTCCCCCCGACTGTTAATCCCCTCGAGGTCTGGCCGCCGTCGTGCATCTAGGGCGCCAACTTCTGGCCTTTTCTCAAGTGGATCCAGTTGATTGATGTCGCTGGATCCACAGAGGCACGGTTAGCTTCGAAATACCTAATCTTGATATTTCGGCTTCCAAGCCCGAGGCCCAAGCCATTATCAACTCCGAAACACAATTCCAACACGTCATGAAGCTTTATCAGTTCCGAGCTTTGAAAACAAGTACCAACCTTTCCGAATCAACTCCTAGCAATCGTTTCGGTTTCATGTAATCCCGAGCAAGATCTTGATCCCGAGTAAAGAAACTTTTTTTTTTTTTTTTTTTTTTTTTTTTTTTTTTTTTTATAGCGAGTATGTGTTCAGCATATGTAGTCGACATCTAATTCAATAACACTGGCCCAGGTCTCTTCTATTCACTTATTCTAATTACCACGCCCCCCCCCCCTCCACGCCTCCCTTGCATCTGTAAATAAAATTCCCTCTCATATTTTAAAGAAAATTATAAGTATGTTTTGTTAGTCTCTTTAATGAGTATGAATTAGTGGCATTATAATTAAACTTTTCATGACCATGCTCTCGTTAAGAGAATAACAAGATAATTAGAGAAATTAATGCCTTTTTTCCAAGGCCCCCTTTGGGAAATAATGAAGTTCCCTACGGGTTTAGGTTTAGGGTATATTCTTATTTTCACAGGACTAATTTCAAACAAATAGAACACACTGTGGCAGATCAGAGTACAATTTCCTTCATTCCTTCATAAATTATCAAAATTGATTGCTACTTACCTAGGGCTACACGCCAATCCAACTACTTTAAACCAGACCATTTAAAGTATTGACGAATAAGCATTTCGATACAAGGGGGAGAAGAGTCTATAGGATTACATATAACTCTAAGCTTAATTGACGTGAAAATGAACACGCATAAAAGTGCACAGAACATGGAACGGCAGTGGAATACTTATACTCAACAGAAGCGTATTCTGGAATTTCGGAAGGGCGGCAGCACCTGATGTGGAAAATAGGTTAAGCTCGCAGAGCTTTCAAGAGAGTCTGTGACGCTCTACTGCCTTTTACCAATAGCTAGTAAAAGTCATATATGAAATGTTCAATATCAGATATAAAGTTAACAAATCATAAATTCTCAATGAGTAAAACCACTGTTTTCTGTCGTTCATACAAAGCAGCGGTCCCAACCAGAGGCCGAGGGTCAGTCAGCTGTCGAGATTCCGACGTTGAATGTGCAGTTACTTAGTAAAGGCTGCTAGACATTAATATGCTGTCACTTGCGTAGTAGTAGAGTAGAAAAATGGTTTCCTGAGAAAATTCTTGGCGGTCTCAAGAATATATCGAAATAAAGAAAATTGGTACACTATTGGAAAATAATTATCTATCAAATCTGGAACTTTGGAGAAAAGATATTTCGATAACGCAGAAGTAATACTGATCAGTTAAACAAAATTGTATTTCTAATACAGCATGGGCGTACCACTAAGAAACATTCAGGGGATATCTCTTTTTTTTCCATTTACACCTACATGGAATCAAAGACCCGAACGCTAAACTTTATTTTCAAGTACTTTCCAAACCGTTTCTAAGTAATTTACAAGAAAACAACAACAACAACAACAACAACAATAACAACAACAACATCAATAATAATAATAATAATAATAATAATAATAATAATAATAATAATAATAATAATGAAAGGAAAACCGCCACAGTAAGAAAATAAAATTGAAATTGAAATGTAACGTTTCGAACTCTTCACGAGTTCCTCTTCAGACGAATGATAAACCAAAATGGATACAAGGAGAGAATTTTGACAAGAATATATAGTGATTGAGAGACAGAACAAACGAGTAGACTCAGGTCTAAGGACGAGGGACATTATAATTACCAAAGCCGACAAAGTTAATAACGTAGTTATACTTGATAAATCAGATTATATAAGCAAAGCTAATTCCCTCCTGAACGACGACTCAACGTATCAAAAACTGCGCTCTAACCCTTACCCATCAGTCACGGAATCTTTTCGTAAAAACCTCAGGCGTATTGCTGCTAAATGTCCCGACCCCAAATTTTTCGATCGCTTTAGAACGATTAATCCCTCCATTCCGTATTTTTATGGCCTTCCTAAAACTCACAAACAGGGTGTCCCTCTAAGGCCTATAATTTCGTCTTGCAACTCAGTTACCCGTCCTTTAGACTCTTGGCTAGCGAGGGTTCTATCTCCTTTTATGGGATCATTCTCTGATAGTCATATCAAACATTCTATGGATTTCATGGATAAGGTTAGAAACTTGCCGACGCACGGTAAGAAATTAGTGAGTTTTGACGTAGATTCCTTGTTCACTAATGTCCCGCTTGACGATGTGTTAGATTTCCTTGAAAGAAAACTTTATTCATCTCATGAGAAGATCCCTATTCCGGTCAATTGCTTTATCGAGCTCATCCGCTTGTGTGTCTCGAATAATGTCTTTATTTTTGACGGCGGATTTTATAAACAAATCAATGGTATCGCGATGGGAAGTAGCTTAAGTCCGGTCCTTGCGAATTTATATATGGAGTTGTTTGAATCTGAACTCCTTCCGTTTATTCTCCCTCCCGACACGATTTGGTTTCGTTATGTTGATGACATTTTTTCTTTGTGGCAAGTAAACCGTTTAGACTTTGATGATTTTTTCGGTAAACTCAATAACCTCGCGCGTACTATTAATTTCAAAGTTGAATGGGAAGATTCAGGTAAATTGCCTTTTCTCGACGTCCTTTTATTCAATGAAAATGGCACGCTTAAATTTTCGGTTTACCGTAAACCTACACACACCGCTAATTACCTTCATTTTTTCTCGAATCACCCGTTGTATGTTAAGAAATCAGTAGTCTCGTCCATGTTTCTGAGAGCATATAGGATTTGTGACAATGAATTTATCGATCGAGAAATTGACGTCATATTTGATACGTTCTCTAAATTAGGATATCCTCGATTTTTCTTAAAGCAGGCTCATTCATCTGCGAGATGGAAGTTTTACACTCATTCCCGTAATACTCAACAGGATAGTGACAATAATCTTTTAATTATTCCGTATAACCCGTCCCTCGATGAGAAAAGACACATGTTTAAAGGCGTTGGAATTGATATTGTTTTTACTTACCCGAACACGTTGCGTAATAGTTTGGTTAAACACAATGCGACTAGTGGTGCTCTGGGGACTTCTCCCGGTATTTATACTATACCCTGTAATGTTTGCCCTAAATTTTACATAGGTGAGACCGGCAGAGCTTTTGAGAAAAGAATAAGTGAACATAAACGTGACGTCAGATATGCCAGAGATTCAAATGCGTGTTTCGTTCATTTGCGTGATGAAGGTCACCAGCTTAACTGGAAAAACGCGAAATTAATTCATAAATCAGCTAACTCGTACGAAAGGAAAATGTTAGAATCTCTATTAATTAGAAAAATGCCTAATTTTAACTTGAGTGCTGGTCAATGGGGCTTGGATGATCTTACCTCCTCGTTAGTTAGCAAAGCCTTCCCCAGACTCTTCGACCTTGACCCTCGTCCTGAGACCTGAGTCTACTCGTTTGTTCTGTCTCTCAATCACTATATATTCTTGTCAAAATTCTCTCCTTGTATCCATTTTGGTTTATCATTCGTCTGAAGAGGAACTCGTGAAGAGTTCGAAACGTTACATTTCAATTTCAATTTTATTTTCTTACTGTGGCGGTTTTCCTTTCATCTTTGTGTACACGTTACTGTGTTTGTCTTTGTGTCAATAATAATAATAATAATAATAATAATAATAATGATAATGATAAAAAATGTTTGCTCACCGGAACTTCGTCGAGAAGTTTGAAGATCGTGGGTACAGTGTTTGCTAGACGGATGAGGTCGTTTGATAAACTGTGGAGATGATCACTATACATGCCCATCGCAGCATCTGGACCTGATTCTTTGTACAGAGGCTCTGTATTAAGCATCCAGTGGAGTCCAGAGCCTGTGTAGGAAATAGCAGTAACATACCATTAAATATGCAGCGTAGTAAAGATAATGCGAGAACAAGACTTTCTGTAACACGAGAAAGAGTTGTAAATCTGAGGATAAGGATAAGTACGAGATGCGAAGCTGAGCCTCGCCCGGGCTATGCCCAAGAGGGGAGCCCAGCCTGTGTCGACTAATGCCGACTCGCTAACGTGTGTCAGCTGGTATTGACAAGGCTTAGTTCTTAACCGCCGTGGTGCCTAGCCACATCAGTAACCTCCAGGCGACAATTGCAACTTCTCGCGCCTGGGCGGGGCGCGAACCGCCGACCCCTCGGATGCGAGGCCGACACGTTACCACTGTACTAGCCCGGAGGCTAAATCTGAGAGTAGTAAATGTAGCAGACTGTAGCTGTATTTAGTATGCTTTAGCTTGTTCGCGTTTCCTTGTAGAAGCGTTGAAGGAGAATACCTAGAGACATGTGACTAGGCACTCATGTGAAAATAAGTTAATAAATATAAGTTTTGTGTTGTACAGATTTTCAAATGTCTAACTAAAGTATTTTAAAGAAGAACAACTTACCAAGGATGAACAACTTACCAAGGATGAACAGGTTACCAAGGATGAACAACTTACCAAGGATGAACAACTTACCAAGGATGAACAGGTTACCAAGGATGGATAACTTACCAAGTTTGAACACCTTACCAAGTTTGAACAGCTTACCAAGGATGACCAGCGTGGGAGCCGAGCGGCGATTCTCCTCCCAGCCCTTCACGAGAGTCGGGAGCCTCTGGAGGAGAGGGTCCCAGTAGAAGGTCACGCGGAAAGGAACGGCCAAGTGGCGAGCTTTGAAATCCTCGTATGTGGTGTGAAGTCGGAAGCTTCTCAGCAGCAGGTGAGCGGGACGCCACTCCTGCGAGCAAGCAAGGCAGACTATTCCAGCATGATGCACACACACACACACACACACACACACACACACACACACACACACACACACACACACACACACACACACACACACACACACACACACAACCACACACACACACACACACACATATATATATATATATATATATATATATATATATATATGTATATATATTGTGTGTGTGTGTGTGTGTATGTATATATATATATACACACACACACACACACACACACAATATATATATATATATATATATATATATATATATATATATATTTGTATGGCAGATATATAGACAAACTGAATTTAGGATTAGGATGGCTGTGATCTGAGTCCGTGCCCCCACTCACGTCGGAGTCCTTCTTCCTGTACTGGAGTCCAACGCCACGCGCCCGGCGGATGAGGACGTCGAACAGGTACCTGAGGTGCGAGTCCCCGACCAGCACCCAGTGCGTCGCGCCGGCCAAGTCGGGCGCGCGAGTCGCCAGCGCCCAGTCTGCTCGGCCCGCCATCAGATCCTCCGCCAAATCGCTCGATCTCGAGTAATTTTGCCCGTCATCCGTGTCATTGGACATAGGAAAAATGACCCCATTTACTACAAAAAAAAAAACCTACGTCATATCCAAGGGTTCCCTTTTTAACACCACCATTGCCGGTGACCAATTTTGCGGAAAACACAGTGCAATTTCCTCCACTTTTGGGGGTCCCCAGAGC
>NC_061819.1:32063585-32066085 GCF_019202785.1 Penaeus chinensis | reverse complement strand
TTAGGCTTGCACGTGACGACAGAAACGCTCCCAGAAAGATCCCCAGCAAAGTTACTGTAGTTTCTGCTCTCCTGACATACAAACGTGCAGATAGACGCTCTACACGCAACAGCTCATTTTGACATTAAACCACAGTGGTTGTCTTTCCCATTCCTTCTCTTCCAATTCTCCTGGTCGGTTGAAACTCATGCCTGTGCAGAACAAAGGAATATGCCTGTTACGCATTTAATTGGTGCTCCCTACTTAACTCTTTGTTTTTCTTGAAGGTCGATAAACGTGTATCCACAGGTAGATTGTAAAAGAAGTTCTGTTTATTAAGTCACAGGCTTCTCGACTGAAGTCTTGGAGAGAAAGATTCTTTGTGAATGCAAATGAGATTTAGCAGTGAAAAAGAGTTTTATACTATCAGAATATGCCTAAATAAAACCTTAAAGCTAAGAAATACAGCATAAACCTTTGGGGAGCATTGGGGAGTGCTGCACACACTGAATCGTCTTAGTTACGCCTCTGGGCGACTGGTCCCAGCCTGTAAAATTTATAGAAATGATAATTACATACTTTCACTTTGCAAAAAAACAGGCAATTTGCTGAGGTCTTTTTTGCTACTGATAGCATGACGTACGGCGGAGGCGGCGTGGGCTTTTGTAATCCACACCTTGATAACCACATCCTAAGATAAATAAATTCTAGATTTCCTTACATAAATACAAGTATTATGGATATTTACATCAGCATGTGCATAAAATCATCATCATCAGCAGTAATAATAGTAGTGTGTGTAACAGCGTCCTGCACTAACGTCCAAACAGGCAACAAGGAACATAGTAACGAAACTGTGGCGCTTATTAGACGAGTCCATATGCTGTCGGCTTATGTTACGAGGCGCGCAGCCAGGACAGTATAGGTAGTTCAGGTAGCCACTTCCTGTGGTTGTAATAATGATGACTGATCTGAAAAAAAAAACATTATTAATAATACTATACCAATTTCTTCTTGTCATTAGTATTGTCATTATAATCCATATTATCGTTATCATCATTATTAATATTGTTATCATTACTATTCTTATTATTACTATACTTATTATTATTACTACAATTATTATTATTATTATCATTATCATTATTATCATTACTATAGTTATTATCATTACTACAATTATTATTATTATTATTATTATTGTTGTTGTTGTTGTTATTATTATTATTATTATCATTATTATTACTATACTGTTATTATTATTATTATTATTATTATTATTATTATTATTATTATTATCATGACCATTATCATCATCATCATTATTTTTTTTTCATCGTTATCATCACCATTACCATTATCATTACTATTATTATTATCATTATCATCATAATAATTATTATTATTACTATTATTATTCCCAACATTATTGTTGTTATTACTATTTTCATTACTAGTATCATTATTTCCATCAGCATCGTTACCATTTTCAGTCATATGATAGTTATCATTATTATAATAATGATGATTTTTATCTGTATTATCATTATCACTATTGCTCTTGTCATTCTTATTAATATTACTAATAATAATATTATAATTATTATTACTATTATTATCAATATCATGGTTGTTATTATTAGTATCATTAGCATTACTGTTATCATTAGCATTATTTCTATCTTTATTAGTATAATAATTATTATAAACATTATTGTTATCACCATTATTATCATTATTGTTATTATTATTATTAGTAGTAGTAATAGCAGTAGTTATTATCATCATTATCATTATAATTACTGTTGTTATTATGATTATTATAATTATCGTTATCATTATTATTATTATTGTCATTATTATTATTATTATTATCATATTCATTATCATTATCATTATTATTATTATTACAATTACTATTACTATTATCATCATTGTTATTATCATTATTATTATCACTATTCAAAAAGAGAGACTTGACGAATCGGTGAAGCTCAAAAATCGGGGTGAGTAGCCATTTTTCTCTGACTCTGAAAATAGATTGGCAGGGTCAAGAATCATGTGACTTTCGGACGATGGCTATTCACTGGGAAGTAACTAATAGTCTGCATACATATCTGATTATATATCTTGATATAGATAACAAAACTCATTGAATATACATTGTGCAGAGGGGAGGTGGCTAAATCGTCTATTATCGGCCGCATAAAACACAACTAAATGGTTTAAAATCTGCTCTGGTTACCACATGATCCTTCCTACGTCATGGCTGTTCCGATGAGCATGTTACTTCCCTTTTGCTTAGAGTATATTTATAGATTTGTATCTACCCATAATGGTGTGGGATAATAGCACTTATAGATACCATTGGTTGCTGTATATTGTGCTCTATACTTAGTGTTATCCATTCCAGTGTAGTTTATATGCATAATAAAACAAGGGAAATAATGAACAGAACTGCCTTTAAAAGTGATACTGACTAGAATGTGTTGATAGCTCTTGGAAATTAAAGTATTTATAT
>NC_061819.1:32041085-32043585 GCF_019202785.1 Penaeus chinensis | reverse complement strand
ATCAGAACTACCTATTTCACCTGTTTATTCTTTTCTTACACTTTAGGAAAGGGTCTTTTGTATCATTTCATTGTCTAAAATATTTTAAGGACAATTTAATAATATAATAACATAATTTAATAACATCAATAATGATAATAACAGTATCGATAGCAATGGTATTAATAAGAAAAACGCATTTTCCCGCCAATTCAAGGAATGGGAAAATCAGGATCGATAATTAGGGCCTACTGATAGACTCCTTGCCGGCTGAGCACATGTGGAGTCGTCTGTAGGTAACAAAATTCACCAAAAACTACAGGGGACAGAACATTAATCCGGGGCGAATAGTTCAGTCATTTACTATTTTACTGTTTTAATTGTTTTAGTGATTTTAGATATATGTTCTCCTGATTTGAACCTTTATTAGTGTTTTAATGAGTTTCTCGCTAAACATTGACAATTGGAAAGTAATTGGAAATATGCTGTGGAGTTGAAAGAATCGATGACCTGGAAATATAGTACAAATCCAATGCGCTTCTGTGCGGAGACTCCATAAGTGATTATCTTGAACTCTTGATTATTGGAATACATACCTGTAATGGTAGACAAAAGGAAAGGCAGTCCATCTTAATATATCATTAAATTACACCTATTACTAAAGTCAGAGTACTAAAATAAAGTATATGATTTAGGTAAACGAGGTTCCGTTACCGGAGGAATTATTTACCAAGTCAGAGCAGGCATGCACACCCAGTCTAAAGAGGAAACAAGCGATTTGACCATTGCGGGCGCCATGTCAATAACTACCCCGCGTACCGTGGCGCTAGTTTGACTTTTATCGGAAAAACGTTTGCTGTAAGCGATCGTAGAGAGATTTTTACGTTTAGAGACCGCTCACAGAACCCTTTGCTCGGCAAAGCATTGAGAAAACCACATTAATAGTGATTCCTCATTTTCGCCTTCTTTCGTCGTGGTTCCTTCGTCCTTAAAAGGATACTGGTTAATAGAAGAGTATAAAAAAATAAAGAAATGCAGCAGTCGGGTCTCGCGAGTGTGAGGTGCTCTCGCTTGCGCGTCCTCCCCCTCGGTTTAAACACGATTACCAACTCTGTCATACACGTATTCCACACACTCATACACGCACACATGCACATCGTGTTCTGCACAGGCTCTTGTATTCGTATTCCCACCAAACACACGTACATATACATGCAGATGAGGTGTGTAAGCCACACAAAACTCTACAGTTGGTGTCACCACTACAGGGCGTCCCGCGCACACCTGACGCTATATATACTGTATATATATATATATATATATATATATATATATATATATATATATATATATATATATTCTATATATATATATATATATTCTATATATATATATATATTCTATATATATATATATATATTCTATATATATATATATATATATATATTCTATATATATATATATATTCTATATATATATATATATTCTATATATATATATATATATATATATATATATATATATATATATTCTATATATATATATATATTCTATATATATATATATATATATATTCTATATATATATATATATATATTCTATATATATATATATATATATATTCTATATATATATATATATATATATTCTATATATATATATATATTCTATATATATATATATATTCTATATATATATATATATTCTATATATATATATATATTCTATATATATATATATATTCTATATATATATATATATATATTCTATATATATATATATATTCTATATATATATATATATATTCTATATATATATATATATTCTATATATATATATATATATTCTATATATATATATATATATATTCTATATATATATATATATATTCTATATATATATATATATATATATATTCTATATATATATATATATATTCTATATATATATATATATATATATATATATATATATATATATATATATATTCTATATATATATATATATATTCTATATATATATATATATATATATATATTCTATATATATATATATATTCTATATATATATATATATTCTATATATATATATATTCTATATATATATATATTCTATATATATATATATTCTATATATATATATATATATATTCTATATATATATATATATTCTATATATATATATATATCTATATATATATATATTCTATATATATATATATTCTATATATATATATATTCTATATATATATATATTCTATATATATATATATTCTATATATATATATATATTCTATATATATATATATATATATATATATATATATATTCTATATATATATATATATATTCTATATATATATATATATATATATATATTCTATATATATATATATATATATATATATATATATATTCTATATATATATATATATATATATATATATATATATTCTATATATATATATATTCTATATATATATATTCTATATATATATATATTCTATATATATATATTCTAT
>NC_061819.1:32006085-32008585 GCF_019202785.1 Penaeus chinensis | reverse complement strand
GGAGGGAAGGGGCTGAAGGTAAATGAGGGAGGGAAGGATGAAGGTAAGTGAGGGAGGAAGGACTGAAGGTAAGTGAGGGAGGGAAGGGGCTGAAGGTAAGTGAGGGAGGGAAGGAGTGAAGGTAAAGTGAGGGAGGGAAGGGCTGAAGGTAAGTGAGGGAGGGAAGGACTGAAGGTAAGTGAGGGAGGGAAGGGGGTGAAGGTAAATGAGGGAGGGAAGAGTGAAGGTAAGTGAGGGAGGGAAGGACTGAAGGTAAGTGAGGGAGGGAAGGGGCTGAAGGTAAGTGAGGGAGGGAAGGACTGAAGGTAAGTGAGGGAGGGAAGGGGTGAAGGTAAGTGAGGGAGGGAAGGGGTGAAGGTAAGTGAGGGAGGGAAGGGGTGAAGGTAAGTGAGGGAGGGAAGGACTGAAGGTAAGTGAGGGAGGGAAGGGGTGAAGGTAATGAGGGAGGGAAGGGGTGAAGGTAAGTGAGGGAGGGAAGGGGTGAAGGTAAGTGAGGGAGGGAAGGACTGAAGGTAAGTGAGGGAGGGAAGGGGTGAAGGTAAGTGAGGGAGGGAAGGACTGAAGGTAAATGAGGGAGGGAAGGACTGAAGGTAAGTGAGGGAGGGAAGGACTGAAGGTAAGTGAGGGAGGGAAGGGGTGAAGGTAAGTGAGGGAGGGAAGGACTGAAGGTAAATGAGGGAGGGAAGGGGCGAAGGTAAGTGAGGGAGGGAAGGACTGAAGGTAAGTGAGGGAGGGAAGGGGTGAAGGTAAGTGAGGGAGGGAAGGACTGAAGGTAAGTGAGGGAGGGAAGGGGTGAAGGTAAGTGAGGGAGGGAAGGGGTGAAGGTAAGTGAGGGAGGGAAGGACTGAAGGTAAGTGAGGGAGGGAAGGACTGAAGGTAAGTGAGGGAGGGAAGGGGCTGAAGGTAAGTGAGGGAGGGAAGGACTGAAGGTAAGTGAGGGAGGGAAGGGGCTGAAGGTAAGTGAGGGAGGGAAGGACTGAAGGTAAATGAGGGAGGGAAGGGGTGAAGGTAAGTGAGGGAGGGAAGGGACTGAAGGTAAGTGAGGGAGGGAAGGACTGAAGGTAAGTGAGGGAGGGAAGGGACTGAAGGTAAATGAGGGAGGGAAGGGCTGAAGGTAAGTGAGGGAGGGAAGGACTGAAGGTAAGTGAGGGAGGGAAGGGGTGAAGGTAAGTGAGGGAGGGAAGGACTGAAGGTAAAGTGAGGGAGGGAAGGGGCTGAAGGTAAGTGAGGGAGGGAAGGGACTGAAGGTAAGTGAGGGAGGGAAGGACTGAAGGTAAGTGAGGGAGGGAAGGGGTGAAGGTAAGTGAGGGAGGGAAGGACTGAAGGTAAATGAGGGAGGGAAGGGGCGAAGGTAAGTGAGGGAGGGAAGGACTGAAGGTAAATGAGGGAGGGAAGGGGCGAAGGTAAGTGAGGGAGGGAAGGACTGAAGGTAAGTGAGGGAGGGAAGGGGTGAAGGTAAATGAGGGAGGGAAGGACTGAAGGTAAATGAGGGAGGGAAGGGGTGAAGGTAAATGAGGGAGGGAAGGACTGAAGGTAAGTGAGGGAGGGAAGGACTGAAGGTAAGTGAGGGAGGGAAGGGGTGAAGGTGAATGAGGGAGGGAAGGGGCGAAGGTAAGTGAGGGAGGGAAGGACTGAAGGTGAATGAGGGAGGGAAGGGGCGAAGGTAAGTGAGGGAGGGAAGGACTGAAGGTAAGTGAGGGAGGGAAGGACTGAAGGTAAGTGAGGGAGGGAAGGACTGAAGGTAAATGAGGGAGGGAAGGGGTGAAGGTAAGTGAGGGAGGGAAGGACTGAAGGTAAGTGAGGGAGGGAAGGGGTGAAGGTAAGTGAGGGAGGGAAGGACTGAAGGTAAATGAGGGAGGGAAGGGGTGAAGGTAAGTGAGGGAGGGAAGGGACTGAAGGTAAATGAGGGAGGGAAGGGGTGAAGGTAAGTGAGGGAGGGAAGGACTGAAGGTAAGTGAGGGAGGGAAGGGGCTGAAGGTAAGTGAGGGAGGGAAGGACTGAAGGTAAGTGAGGGAGGGAAGGACTGAAGGTAAGTGAGGGAGGGAAGGGGTGAAGGTAAGTGAGGGAGGGAAGGACTGAAGGTAAGTGAGGGAGGGAAGGGTGAAGGTAAGTGAGGGAGGGAAGGGACGGAAGGTAAGTGAGGGAGGGAAGGGGTGAAGGTAAATGAGGGAGGGAAGGGGCGAAGGTAAGTGAGGGAGGGAAGGACTGAAGGTAAGTGAGGGAGGGAAGGACTGAAGGTAAGTGAGGGAGGGAAGGGGCGAAGGTAAGTGAGGGAGGGAAGGACTGAAGGTAAGTGAGGGAGGGAAGGGGTGAAGGTGAATGAGGGAGGGAAGGGGCGAAGGTAAGTGAGGGAGGGAAGGACTGAAGGTAAATGAGGGAGGGAAGAGTTGAAGGTAAGTGAGGGAGGGAAGGACTGAAGGTAAGTGAGGGAGGGAAGGGGTGAAGGTGAATGAGGGAGGGAAGGGGCGAAGGTAAGTGAGGGAGGGAAGGACTGAAGGTA
>NC_061819.1:31991085-31993585 GCF_019202785.1 Penaeus chinensis | reverse complement strand
TACAGTATAAATACGTATATATATATATATATATATATATATATATATATATATATATATATATATATGTGTGTGTGTGTGTGTGTGTGTGTGTGTGTGTGTGTGTGTGTGTACATATGTATACAGTATAAATACGTATATATATATATATATATATATATATATATATATATATATATGTATATACACACACATCAATATATATATATATATAGGTATATATTTATATATGTAAATATATACATATATATACATACATATATTTATGTATATATACATATATGTATATATACGTATATATACTGTATACAAATGTACACACACACACACACACACACACATATATAGAAATACATACACACACACACACACACACACACATATATATATATATATATATATATATATATATATATTTATAACACAGACTTTTATGAGGGTTTGTGCTGTCCATACTTATTTAGAACAAATCTATCGTCAAGAGAAAATTTCTAGGTCAGAGATTTTACTTTGGCAGAATGCTTGTTGTGATTTTTGTTGTCCTAATTACAAAGATTCGAGTCACTCATTTCAGTTCAGCGAAGGCGAGTTGCCATACCTGGTATTCGTTAAAGATATCAACAATTTCAACCGCAATTTCGCCTCTCTGTGCAACTGCCCATCTGCACTGACATCCCTATCTTTATTTGTTTCTAATTTTCCTTTCTTTTGCTTGCTCCCCGTCCCGTCTTTGATGATTATAATGTCCTATTGCCATTTTCTTTATTTCTCCATTCTCGGTTCCATTTCTCAGAGAAAGAGAGAGAGAGAGAGAGAGAGAGAGAGAGAGAGAGAGAGAGAGAGAGAGAGAGAGAGAGAGAGAGAGAGAGAGAGAGAGAGAGAGAGAGAGAGAGAGAGAGAGAGAGAGAGAGAGAGAGAGAGAGAGAGAGAGAGAGAGAGAGAGAGAGAGAGAGAGAGAGAGAGAGAGAGAGAGAGAGTGATGATATATACTCAAGTATATATATACATCATCTGTGTGTGTACGAATCTGTAAAACCTCGTAAAATCTCGTACGTCTGGCAGTTGCCACCAAGTTCGCTGATCGCGCGCCGTGGCGAAAATACTTCTCTGCTCCGGAGATCCTGCCACACGATTGTTGTGCATTATTCATGGTTATGAATGATATTTACAGCTGAAAGTGTAAACTGACAAACCATTCAACAAATGCATTTTCAACAAATTTTGGTCTCTTGGATATTTGAAAAATAATGTCCAGATCAAATATTTAATTTTGCATTTCAGGTCAGCCTGAAAACTACGTAAATAAGAAAAAAAAAAAAGGCTTTCAGGAAATATACCTTTTTAAAATCAATATGGATGAAATTTATAATAATTCTCTCGTAAATTCAAGCACATCAAGGTTTTTATTTCGCTCCTTAGATAATCAGGTACTAAAGTCGTCGTAGTCTTTACAACACGAGCTCCGTTGAGGAAGAGGTTTTGCCGCAAGGTGAAGTGTTGTTGTGGTTCCACGGGAGAGAGCGCACGTCACTCACGAAGTTTCCTGTATACTGACGATGAGTTTAATGCAGGTAAGGAGAAGATATCCTAGAGATAAATTATAGACGATGAATCATACGTGTTGTACGAAATCTACCATGTGAAGTCCATATTTTTAAAACTTTGTATTTACAAGACCTTGTTTTAGAATCCAATAAACCATTTCAGTGCGTGATTAAAGAAAATGTTTTATAACACGGAAGCCCAATGACCTTTTATATTTTTTTTCTATAGACACATCCATAAGAACGAGAGAGAAAACACTTCTAATGTTTCTCTCTAAGCTTCTGTCGCTTTTATTTTCCTCCTCCACATTCTAGTTAAGATACACCACATCCCTAAACCTCAACACACTTCCCTGTTAACTCCCTGCCTAACTTTCTCCCTTCCATCTCTATTCCCAACTCCTCACTGCTCAACACTGTGTTCATGAATGATTGACACTATCAGTCACCGCCGGTTCGGGATGATTTGCATGCTGTCATTCGTTCACGGATCGTCGGTGAAGTTAATCGACTCTTTCCATTACGTTAATTTTCCTGTTCACGCTTTTCTTGTTCCATCTGTTTTGCTTCGGTACAGAGGAAGGGTGTGTGGGGGAGTGGGACAGACAGACAGAGAGAGAGAGAGAGAGAGAGAGAGAGAGAGAGAGAGAGAGAGAGAGAGAGAGAGAGAGAGAGAGAGAGAGAGAGAGAGAGAGAGAGAGAGAGAGAGAGAGAGAGAGAGAGAGAGAGAGAGAGAGAGAGAGAGAGAGAGAGAGAGAGAGAGAGAGAGAGAGAGAGAGAGAGAGAGAGAGAGAGAGAGAGAGAGAGAGAGAGAGAGAGAGAGAGAGAGAGAGAAAGGGTTAAAGAAAGAAAGGATTAAAGAGAGAAATGGGGAGACAGATAGATAGAGATTCTTTCTTTTATTCAGTAACAGTAAAATCAACGACTACATACGCTGTCGAAAGGTATTTGAGACG
>NC_061819.1:31976085-31978585 GCF_019202785.1 Penaeus chinensis | reverse complement strand
CAGCAATGGAATGAATGTGAATGGAAATAAGTTTTTCCTACCAGAGATGTCAGAGTATGGTATCAGGAGCTTATATATCATAAATTGTCATCAACAGTTTTCTCACTTACAATGATATATC
Source organism: Penaeus chinensis (assembly GCF_019202785.1). Taxonomy (NCBI): domain Eukaryota; kingdom Metazoa; phylum Arthropoda; class Malacostraca; order Decapoda; family Penaeidae; genus Penaeus; species Penaeus chinensis. Next base: position 31,978,464 of record NC_061819.1, on the reverse strand, counting down.
ACATCATAACACAATGCAATAATATCTAGTTGGGGTTACATATCCTAATAAATCAGATATATTAGGTAATTGGAAGTAGACATATTTAGACTGAATTCCTCACATTTTATTTGTTAAGATTTTCTTTCTCTTAATCAAAAGTATCCAATAAGAGGTAAATTTTTATTTCACTCTTATAACTCCTTCATTTATTGTATGTCATAATTCTTTGAAAGAAATATATATATAAGAACATCAAATAAGCTATTGTACAAATGGCAGGCAAAGATCTAAATCAATTTCTTTGGAAGTATACAAACAATTAAGATATATGTATTTGCTTACTTCTTTATTAGTTAACTAACAGTTTACAGTTCAATGATGGGGAAAATATGTACAGGAAAAATATATAATTCATTCCTCATTACTCACAGCACAGCAAGTTGAAATTAAAGCTTTCCCAACAAGCTTTAGAATTGTAATACCACTATAAACCAGGATTTACAATGGACATATTATTTTCATACAATGAAGCACAGTAACATTTAAAAATAACAATGAAATATTTAATCAGAGCAGATTAAATTAAAAAAAAGTCTTCTACAATTCATGAAAGTTTAATATCAATATAATTTATAAATATTAATATTCATGCCTTAAAAAATGAAATAAAACCAATTCAACTGTTACTGGTATGGTACAGTGTATAACTCTAATTATATTATTTTTTTTCTTTTTCATAAATTGTATTTACATATTCTTCTTTGTAGCTTATCAAAGAAATTACCATAAAAATCCCAACCTTATATACATTGCACAACATAATGAGATAAACAACCATTATCTCTGCTTGGTGGTGCTGAGAGCCTTGTAGTGTGCTAGTTCTGATGGCGTGACAGAGGGAATCAAGTGGCTGGCAGCCAAAGACAAGTCTTCTTCCACCACACTAACACTTGCCTCATCTTTATTAATTTCTCCTGCAAAAGAAGAAAAAAAACCCATTGTAATAAAAGACAAAGAGCCTGAGAAAGAGAAAGAGAAAGAGAGGGGGAGGGGGAGATGATAGAAATGCAAAAACATTGTAATAAGAGACAGAGATGGAGAGACCGAGAAAGAGAAAGAGAGAAGGCAGGGGGAAGGAGAGATGATAGAAATGCAACTATTATGTCAAATTATCCACCCATTGCCAGTGGGCATGGCATGTACGTACATGCCATGCCCATTGTGAGTTTACTTGTTTAATTGTTTTTACACATAGATGGCTACACTTGTACTAAGTCACCATTGAGCCAGTTACAAGTACTGAAAATACTCAAAAATAGCTCCCCAGAAATATTTTCCCACCAATTCAAGGAAAGGTGAAATCAGGTAAGGTCTCAAGATCTACTAATTGACTCCTTTGTGGCTAAGCACTAGCAAAGCCATCTATGTGCAGAGACATTTCATAGAAATATAAAAAATGAGCACAGAATCTTCTCCATTTTTTATTCATTTTCCCTGTGGCAATGGGTTAACAGGAACTATACCTAATACAACATTAGCTCATACAATGAAAATATATTTTAGTAATAATCACTTTGATGTAAATGACCGGCAAATTGAAGAAGTATCCAAAATGATTTATTGAAATAAATGAACTTCTCACAAAGAGTTAAACATTGTAGAAAATTACTAAAAGATACCTGTAGGCAAGCATTTTAATCTAATTTCTGTTATGTGGCTTATAATTTTTTTGTGAATCAAGGAGTACTATAGTATTAACAGCTTCTGTGCCAGTTTGATTAGAGAAATAGTAACTCAGAAAACAAAAAGATAATCAGTATTAGCTGTACCTGCTGCAATCTTGCATGTAATGCGGTGAAGTGCATTGTAGAGAGCATCGGCGCACAAGGCATAGAGATCAGCTCCAGTCAGGGTTAATGGCAGCAACTCTGCAACTTGCTCCAGGGAGACATCAGCTCCCAGCGGAATCCTTATGTAAAAATATTGATGTTAAAATCAGTCATACACATTTATAAACCCCCACCCCCCACCCTCCACACACTAATTCCTATCTCTGACAATTTTCTTGCCAAGAGATTTTCCTAAGCTAAATATTTCAAGACATGGGGATGACATGAATTGTATTTTTAACAAAAATAAAAATCTTCAGTTAGGTATAAGTGCCATGAAAACTGCAATGGCAGTATAATCAGAAAGAAAAATGAAAGAGACTCACTTTGATGTCACTGCTTGCAAAACCTTGATCTGCCCAGCTCGGTCCTCACAAACACCAAGAAACACAAGTTTCTCAAACCTGAAGAATTATATTAGATATTAGATTTTGAAATGCTGTGCCCTCCATGATAAATACATATTCAGCAACTCTGAACCTGTTTCAGTTATGCACTCCCTGTATGG
>NC_061819.1:31963585-31971085 GCF_019202785.1 Penaeus chinensis | reverse complement strand
TATAACTTGGCTGCAGCTGGAAGGTAAACTGCTGTCTGATTAAATGCCAAGTTACCTGTGCCTGTACTTTGATAAACAGAAAATTATAGAAAAAGCTATAAAGTCACTATAAGCATGAATGACTAACCTTGGCGTACGTTTTCCTCACTCTGGCCAACATACATGTTAAGCAGTTCTGGTCCTTTCACAGAAAGGAAGTTTAAACCACATTCTGTAGCAACTGCCTTAGCAAGGAGAGTTTTGCCAGTGCCTGGTGGTCCATACAGCAACACTCCTGTTAAAACATGAAATATAGATAAGAAACAAACAAAATAAGATAAATCAACTTACCTACAATCATTAATTGTACTCTGAGAATCTATCTTTTAGTCAGATCTTATATAATATTTCCTCTCATATATTATCTGATGACATATCATCAAGACGACAAAAAGGGAGAAGAAAAAAAACAAGGCAATATCTGTAGACCTTATTCTCATGGAAGAGAGCATCCCATGTAAAAAATTAATGCTCTACAAAAATTGAGAATAGTTTTGGTACCAACACTTTACACATACCAGAACGGCGAAGCTTATTTGACACCAAAGATGGATGACGCAGAGGCAACTGGATAGTATTGATAACTTGCCGCTTTGCCTCTTCTAATCCACCCACTTCATTCCACTTCACTTGTGGAATACGTGGAGCACCTAATGCTTCACTGCGACTCGACTGCAATTCATCTGGTAATAAAATCATAGGCTAGGTAATCTCTAAAAGATCATTTTTTTTCTCTCTTGATATAACACTATTTTTTCCTTTTTATATAAGGAAAGGATGATTCTAAAAAAGGGATGAAAAAAATACAAACAAAACTTCTTTAACAAAACAACAACAACAATAACAATCCTTTCATACATATAATTCCTAAAGTATAAATAGCAAATGAAACTTATTATAATTCTTATGGTAACATCTTATAAGAGTTCCTCATGGCAAGCTAATTTCACATGTTTAATTGTTTATTTCCGGACATTCTTTTTTTAATACCATTCTTTTTGTTATAAAGAATTTTTGTTAAAGAAAATATGTTTTAAACACTTTTATCTCTAACATGGTCTTCAATTTCTTGTTTTATAAATTCATAAATGTCTAATTCAGATTTCTATCTGTGTCACTTTGAGAGAGCAGCAACTTTTAAAAATTGGTGGGCCATGGTGAGTGTAAACTACTACATCAGACCACCATCTTTCTTCCAGCCTCAAAGACACAGACAGCTATTCCCTTCATCCCTATACATCTTACTAGTGCAATGAGTCTTCTCCTATGTATCTGGGTGTCTTTTCCTCACTCTAAACCCCCTGTAGGCCATTATAGACTACTACAGGCACCATTCTATTGCCTGCATCCTTCCCTGAGGGCACTCTCCTTTCCATTCTTATATTACCTCCTGGTGAGGCTGAGCTTCTTGCTACCTTATTTTTTTCTTTTTACATTCTATATACATATGAAGAGGTCTACTTGATTTTGGACTATGTGCATTATGCCAATTGTATTTTCTGCTACATTCAATATGTTTTACTTATAATTTTTCTGTTAGTTTTCTTCAAATCCTCTTGTACAGGTGGGGTAACTTTTTAAAGGTTGATGCCCCATGGTTCCATAATTAGTTAACATATAAGCATGATACATGTACTATCTGGTGAGTAAAACTGAGCTCTTCCACCATTGAAGAGCAAATCTGCTCATGATAGAGGCTGAAATTTCAGGGTATTTGCAGCTGTGGGGTAAGGTGTACTGAAGCATTGTCGTGTTTAGAGGCTCAACAAACTGGCAAATGATATATAATGAAAATTGTTTACACTAGAATAAAATCTCACTATCATTAACTTTTAAATTTGTACATCTTTTTGGATCTAACCAGCATATGTAACCATCAATGAAGCACAGGAATATGTGCAAAACAAAGAATTTGATATTCTTTAATATTCTTATTTACAAACAATTAGCCACTGACTTTAATATGGGGCTAATTTAAGTACTGATTATATGTACAATAATACACACAAATATACATACCAAGAGCCTTCATAACATCACCATACGTCAGAGTGGAGCATCTTTCAGCATCATTCTCTTTTTTTTCTTGTGTAGTTAATTTGTCCTCAGAGGTTTCTATGCGATCCACACAGTACCTGATGACAAAAAATAAAGCATTACCTAAACATCAAAAGATATTCAGGTTTCTGGTACACATACATATACATAAAGAAGATAATAGTAAGATATCTGGAAAATATAAAAACACACATACACACACACATATATTTGTATATACATATACCAGGTACTCTGTATAATATACAAATGTGTGTGAAATGCAATAGAAAAACAGTTGGAAGTTTGGTAAACAGATTTTTAAGAATGGTAAAAGCTGTTTTTAGTAAGAAGAAAAAAATCCTTGCCTGCATCACCATGGATTTAAGAATCTGAAAGACACTACTTGAATGTCTCATAACAGTCTACTTTGGTAAATGGGTGGTGACATGGAATGTAAAAAAAAGTATATGAATTTTGGCTGATAGGAAAGATAATAAGGATACCAGACAGCATGAATGACTAATGAAAATACTTTGAGAAGAGCAAGCATAGACAAATGGAGGGATATAGAAGATAATCAGTAAGAAACAAGTTCAACCTTTATGACATACTTTGAGAGCAGAAGAATGAGAAAATGACAGTGTACTTGAGAAATGTGTGATATACAAGCAAAAGGAAGGTTAACCTGCCATCAAACACCAACATCAAATTAGAAAGAATAGCAAAGAACTGAGAGAATTGGTACTCAACAGCTGCTAATGTCAAGCAACAAGCACTTCAGTAAGGTAAGGCAAGTATAGCAAGTATATCCTAAAAAGTACATATGCACGTGCTTTTACTCATGCACTATGTCATTTCTACATCTTATCATTCCCCAATTAATAATCCTAATTAGATATAAAGCTATATTTAGTACTCCATCCCTGACCCCTTTTCTCATTGTCTGGCTCTTCCTCTATCTTTTTCTCACACTCATGGAGGGATCTATACTAGAGACTGATACCACACTTAGCACACCCACCAAATTTTTGTAAAAGCATTATCAATTGCAAAATTGACATACTGTAATTATACTAGTTTTCTTGTGATTTCTGAAAATGCTCAGTTACTCTAAACTTTTTTGCAATAGTCTTTTTGTCTTTTTTTGTAAATGTATAGTAACAATGTACTTCTTTGTAGTAACTTTTTTTGCAAATACATAGCTATGACACAGCTATAAAAAAGAATCAAGAAAACATGAGGAGGAGACATATATGAGGCAACACTAATTATATTTTGTTTTATGGTTGACTACTAATTTCTCCTGTGACAATATAGATCCTCCACTTGTCATCATGCACAACCTGTTGAGGAGTGGCAGGCTGATTTCCTACATCTTTTTCAAGTGTGAATGAAATACATCTCCAGCAGTTTCCTGCAGCCATAAATCTCATTCATACATAAGGGGATACTGTGATATTTTTTCAGTTTTGAAGTTCTGCTGTGTGATACATATTTGATATATATCTAAAATCAAGCTCTCAAAATACTGCAAAACAAAATGCATTGGTGACACTTGAAAACCTGGATGTTAATAGGAGGTAGGGGGCATACAAGTTGATGTTAAGAAATGCATTTATAAGAACACATTATTATAAGTGATGCAGGTTTATCAAAGCTTTCCCCTTATTTCAGTCATTGTTAAGCATGTCATTTCACATTATTTTCTGTAATGACATAAAGAACAGTGATCTTAAAAAATATAAGGAAGACAAAGATAATACAGTAAAGTATACATTAAAAGATTAAATCATAATACGCAAGTGAATCAATGATGCATCAACAATTGCATGAACATACATTCCATTCCCACTTTGATTTTAGTTTATAAATTTTGCTTATACATTGATGAGAGTTAATTACTTGTTTTCACCACTTTACATTTTTCCTTGAGTTTTGGAAAGATTATTGTTCTTAGTATTGAGAGTAATGTTTTATTAATCCCTATATCAATAATAATGAAAATAAGAAATGGAGACTTCAGGTGAGGTAAAGTATGCCTACTAACTGACTCCCTGGTGAGTAAAAACTAGTGTAGCCATCTACATGTAAAAAAAATCACAAAAGAAAAGTACAGTCGGCAGTACAATTACCCAGTGCCAATGGCTTCACAGTCAATGAATGCATCTCCAAGCCAAAAATATACACTAGTATAAAGCTCTCAAATAGAATTCTGAATTATAAAAATGGGCAATATATATCTTCTGACCTCTGAGCAGCACAAAGAAGAGCCTGCAAGTCTCCAAACACAAAACCTGCAGTGCGTTGAGCCAAAGTCAGAAACTGGTGCTGCTGCAGCCTTTTGGAAAGAAGCCACTCTAGCATCTGTCTACGCTCCCCTAATTCAGGTATATCTATGCATTCTTGATGGCTCCATATGCTCCAAAGGTCCTCTGGAAAAGTTATGAAAATTTACAAAATTACCTACTTACAATGCAATATTATAGTGTTATTTCATAAAATGAGTTAAAACTACATAATATATTTTTTTATTTTTCAGCTCACCTTGATTATGATTGTTTAAACATCACATATTGGCAACAAGTATTACAGATATTATGCTATTTTCTGAAGATAGGTACCATATGACTACACAATTTCAAAATAAGGGAGAATAATGGAGAAAAAAAAACAAAAATCATGCTAACCAGAAACCTGCGTCCGGTGTGGTGCTGTGCCTATCAGGAATACAGGTGGCTGCAAATCTGGTAATTTGGCAACCTCTTCCTTCAGGGCTGCCACCACACGAGCATCTTCACCTCCATCACGATCCTGAAAATTATTTCATGCAGCCTATGTTAAAATTACCATTCTAAGTGTTTCTTTTACTAATTTTCATTCAAAAAACAAACAAAACAATGAGATATGAAGGATGACTTTAGATATAAAAGTACTGAATCAATTATTATATAATATTAAAGATCAACTCCTTTATTGCTTGACAAAAGCAGAAATTACCTTTGAAATAGCATGAACACTGGTGAGGGCAAGAACACATGGAGCTTGTCCTGCTCCCTTTGAAAAGATTTGACGCAACCTTGCCTCAGTGCCACCACTTGTGTCTCCTTTCAAGTGCCAGCAGTCTGCCCATACAACACTAAGGTTCAATGAGGATGCTGACAGCTCTATAATCTGTTCACTTCCGCTGCCTGTGGCTCCTAACATAAGTATATTTGCACCACCTGCTCTGTGCTCTCTCTCCAAATTTCCAAAAGAATCCTTCTGTATTCTTGACTTCTTTTTCTTCACATTCTCACTAAGATCCCTCTCTCCTGAGAACACTTCTTGCTTCCTTTCTCTCAGTTCACTTTGCAGAATATTGGTTACATTGCTGAAGGTCCTTTTTAAAACTGGAGGAACATCAACTGTGCCACATTTATCAAAACTTTTACAAAGTGGTGGAAGATAACAATGGGTTGTACCAACTAAATAAAGGTTTGCAGTTTCTGTAGAAATCAATAATGATTCCTTGGTTTTACTACCATGATCTTTTTGAAGAACTGATATTCTGATGAAGATATACTTTGGGGGTATTACTGAAGTGCCTGTACTAAATTCATACCCCAAGTGATTTGGTACTGGAAGACCTAATATGTCTTCAACAGCTGCTAATTTGGGGGATTTGAAAGCATCAGATAATAGTACTTCCAGCTCACTTCCACATTTATAGTCTGGTGATTCAACAATTTGCACATGCACTTCTGTTGCAGTTGCTGGTGAACTCTGTACCATGGTTACCTTTTCACTTTTCTCTTACAGCACATGCTTCTTTCCACAGTGTCAAAACTCTCTTCACATGATCAGAAAACAGAATGCTGCTTATACTATCATCAAATTCCAAATTCCATACCTGGTTATGATTGCCATTCTGTAAGTTATGAAATAATATTGGAGAAAGCAAACAATGATTGTCATCTATATCAGAATGTATATGAACTCTAATCCATCTTCTCTTTATTACCTGCATGTTTGGTGTTTTCATACACAGACTACTAAAAAAGAACACATGATACCATTCTCCATTTTGAATTCCATAATAAATGGCCTTTCTTTCACTAATGAAGACATCAGCATTTAGGTCAGGTTCAAATCCTGGTAATGAAGTGAGAAGAGTATTCAGCTTCTTGAGAGAAATTCTCTGGACATTTAACCTGAGTTTCCCCCTTGTGGTTTTCTTGACAGCATAAGTAATTGGGTCTGATATGTGTGGCCTTATAATCTTGATCAGTGATGCAGTATATATGAGAACTTTTACATATTGATAAATCTTGCTGTGTTCCTGGTGTTCTGCCATAATGATCTGTAAGATAATATACGTTATAAATGATCAAGAGTTGTAGTCAAAGGTATGCATAAGAATGAATGGTTTCATAATGCAAGACTAATTATTGAAGTTTAAATATTCAAATCTTCATTCAATTATTTTGAAACATTTCTAACTTATAAAATCATAGGAAACTCATATGAGGCTGCAGACTTTATGTAAAATGGACTAGCTGGCTTGAAATATAGATATCAAGTCTGCATGGAATCCCAAATACATTTAATTTCATCTAAACATTACAATCTAGACCAGTGGTTCTAAAATGTTTTGGCATCAATATCCCCAGCAGTGTTGAGACAGATAACCATTACCCCGAACTCATTCCACTTCAGTTATGTGAAGTTCAAGGAAAGAATATTATTGTAATGTCTGATTTCTAACGCAGTTTTAACTGAAAATGTTCATTTTACTCAAGAAATAAAGTCTTGACATTACTCCTCTGACAAAAAATATTGTTCCTTTTATCTTAAATTGGAATTAAAGCATTATTTCTTTGATAATCAAAAGAAAATATACAGTACATACAGCTGCATTGTTAATCCAATGCCTGCAGGTTAATGTACTGTCCCCTTTAGATTTTTGTGAGTTTTACTACATACAGATGACTCTACATGTGTTCAGCCAGTTAGCCAGCTCAGTCTATCAGTTGGCCCTTGTGACTGCACCTGATTTCCACATTCCTTGAATTTGCAGGAAAATGTGTTTTTCTTTCTAATATTATTAATATTGACATTGTTATCATTCTTATTGATATTATGATCAGGAAATTGTTATCAAAATATCAATAACATCAAAGACAATAAAATAATAGAATTGAAGCTTTCAAAAAAATCAAGGAAAAGGGTAAACAGGTGAGATAGGTAAGATTAATAGCTGACACCTTGGTGACTAGACACTTGTAGAGCCATCTATGTGTAACGACAATAGATGAGATTTTATTAAATTGGGCATTGGCATTGTAGTCTTTTCACCTGTACTAATAAGGTTAGCCCCAACAATCAGCATGACGTGACCATAACGTCACCCTCCCCTCATTTCCTTACTAATTAATTCCTTTT
>NC_061819.1:31938585-31948585 GCF_019202785.1 Penaeus chinensis | reverse complement strand
TATCATCATTAGTAGTAGTAGTAGTAGTAGTGGTAGCAGTAATATTATCATTATCATGTACATCATTAAAACCATTACCGTGCTAACATTTTTATTGTCATTATTGTTATAATTATCATTATGCTTATTAACATTATCAGCATTATCACTTTTATTGTTATTATCATTATATTTATTGTTATTGCGATTGTTGTTATTATTTCTCCTATTATTGTTGTCATCGTCATTATTATGATTATCATTGTTGTTGTTAGCATTGTTATTATTGTAATTATAATCATGATCATTTATATTACTATCATTATTATCATTACTGTTATTATAATCATTATCATTATCATTATGATTATCATCATCATCACCATCATCATCATTATAACTATTATTATCATCAATATTAAAATCATTATTAATAAAGATAAAGTATATCAGTAACATCCGATTATTGTTATGAAAGATAAGCAATCACATCTGTTTTATAATCACATCTGTTTTGAATTTCAAGAGCTTTGTAGTGGGGAAATGTTCATGCACTTTTGCCGTTATATTCTTAGCATAGGGAATAGTCATGTGCATGATCCGACATGCCTTGTCTTTATATCTTATTTACCTGTTTATCTATCTTACAATGACACGGGGCGGCAGTTGGCATTTATGATGAGATCAGTATGGGTTTGGTCTGTTATATCCTATAAGATAGTTATTGGTTAAGTATGTAGTTCACACAAGTTCTTCGCAAGAGGAGCCGGTGAATATAATGACTATCCTTACCATATTTATTTTGCAGTTTCTAACGTCTCTTCATAGACACGAGATTTCGAATCTGCTCCATTACTGCTTGCATTTACCTGGTTATTTCTCGTTAAAATGCTTTAAAGTTCTGCGCCACAAGGATAAAGCCTTCTGTCTGTGGCTTCAGCCCTGAAATGCGCTACCACTGATGGTTCCAAATGGATCTGCATCTTGGGTACGAGTGGATACTGGCCTTGGAGAGGTTTTCTTCGTTTTTTTCCTTTGTGTATTGATATTATTATATTTAAAGAGGCTGTTGTTTGTAGTATTATTGGTAGTAGTAGTAGTAGTAGTAACAATAGCGGTAGTAGTAGCAGTAGTAAAGCAGTAGCGGTAGTAGTAGTAGCAGTAGTGAAGCAGTAGCGGTAGTAGTAGTAGCAGTAGCAATAGCAGTTGTGGTAGTAATAGTAGTAGTTATTGTTTTTGTTTTTGTTGTTGTAATTGTATTCGTAGTAGAAATAGTAGTAATAGTAGTAGTAATAGAAGTATTAGTAGTAGTAGTAACAGTAGAAATGGTTATTGTTGTTGTTGTAGTAGCATTAGCATTAGCAATAGTAGTTATAATAGTAGTAGTAGTAAAACATGTAGGAGTAGGAGTAAGAGTAGGAGTAGGAGTAGTAGGAGAAGTGGGAGGAGTAGTAGGAATATTATTAGTAGTTTTGTTGTGGTTTTAGTAGTAAAAGTAGACATAGTAGCATTAACAATCTCAAGCAGCAACGCTGTGTAGTTTGTAATCAAGTCCACGGCTACCCTCTCGAGTTCTGGGATTCACCGGTGGCCTCACTGCCTCCACTGTATTCCGTGTTGGTAACAGCCAACGATAAAGCCGTCAATTATAGTCATTTGTAAATGTATATTTCCTGTAGTCACGTAGAATGTTTTAGAACTCAAGTTTTCCTGTATCATTAGCGTCTACATCGGTATTTTTGTAAAAGTAGTTTCAGTTGGAAATTGGTGTTATTTCTTTGCCATTTCTTGTAGACACAACGAGGCTGAATCTTATGAAATGCTACGGTAATTCATATTTACACATTTGTTGTGTTTCCAGAGACTATTATCTGAATGGAAAGCTGTTCAGATGCAATGCATATTAAGAATTCATTCCATATATTTAGACCGAACTGTGAGAAAGGGTCAATTTTTATTTATTCATCGCCTTCGACTTCGCAACAATATTGGAATTTGTGAAAACATCTTCCAGGGAAAGAACAGATATTCTGCTCCGTATTCTATCCGCTTCGTATTTTACACCAAAACATCTTGTTACATATTTCAACATGATATTTAATGAAATTATTTATATCATCATCATCATTGTCATTATTAATATCATGATTGTTTTTGTTATTATTATTATTATTATTATCATTATTATTATCATTATTATCATTACTATTATCTATAATTACTATTTTTATTATTATTATTATCATTACTATTATCATTAATGTTATTATCAATATTATTATTATTATTATCATTAACATTATTGTTAGTTATTATTACCATTATTATTATTATTATTATTATTATTATCATTATTATTACTATTATTATTACTATTATTATTATCATCATTATTATTATTATTATTATTATTATTATTATTATTATTATTATTACTATTATTATTATTACTATTATTATTACTATTATTATTATTAATACTACTATTATTGTTATTGATATTATTAATATTATTATATTATTATCACTATAATCACTGTTTTATAATTACTGTTATTATCAATATTATTATGATTATTGTTATTATTATTATTATTATTGTTATCATTATTATCATTATTATTATCATTATTATTATTATTATCATTATTATTGCTATTATTATTATTATTATTATTATTATCATTATCATTAATATTATTATGACTATCATTATCATTAACAGCATTATCATTATTATTTTTAGTAATAGTATTATTATTATTATCATCATTGATATTCGTATTGTTATTGTTATCGTTATCATTATCATTATCATTATCATTATTATCATTATCATTATTATAATAATTATTATGACTTTCATTGTTATTATCATTATAATTATTATTATTGTTATTATTATTATTATTATTATTATTATTATTATTATTATTATTATTATTATTATTATCATTATTATTGTTATTATTATTATTATTATTATTATTATTATTATTATTATTATTATTATTATTATTATCATTATTATTATTACTATTATTATTATTATTATTATAATTAATATGACTATCATTGTTATTATCATTATTACTAATGCTATTATTATTATTATTATTAGTATTATTATTATTATTATAATAATCATTATTATCGTTATTATTATTAATAATGTTATTATCAATATTATTATTATTATTATCATCATTATGATTATTGTTAGTTATTATTACCATTATTATTATTATCATTATTATTATTATTGTCATTATTATGATAATTATCAATGTTATTGTCATTATCACTATCACTATCATTATCATTATCATTATCCTCCTCCTCCTCATTATCAGTATCATTATTACCATAATCATCCTTATTATCATTTATGCATTTTGTCCTGTTTTGAGGGATGGCACTTTTCTGAACAATACTACAAAGGTAATTTGCAAAATCAATTTTACTTTTCGATGCTTCTGCAAGCGTGTCATCATTATCCCCGCCTAGCCGCACGGCCGCCCGTGGCGCCGCCCTCACGGGATCCTGCGCCCTGTGAGGCCGCCGCTCCCCGTCTCGGGTGACGGCCTGGGCAGCGTCAGGGCCGTCGCCGCCCCCCCCCCGCTCCTCGACCGCGTAAGTGAATGTGACGGACACATCGCAGGAACCCCGATGGACTACCTCTGAGGCCCCTGGCGTTCGTCACCTCACCTGCAGGGTGTCGAGCGAGGCCTCTGCTGGCGACGAGGTGTGAACGAACACATAGGGAGAAGTAAGAAGTAGGAAGCCGGAAAAGGAGCGAAAAATCCCGAGGGGAAAGGGAGGGGCCAGAGGATCGCTTAATTCTAGATGCTTCCACTGATTTCCAAATTCCAAGCGGTTCAAGAGCTGGTCTCCGAGGCTATTCCCTAAAAGAAAAACACTTCTGAACTTGAAACGGATTCTTGACTCAACGCCACCTGCTTTCTCATCTTCCACCAGGCGGAGATTGACCTCTCGGAGGACAAGACGCAGATGGCCCGAAGGTGGGTTCACTGGCCTCCGGCTGTGACCTGATATCAGTTGCGGGGCTCCGAGGGCGGGCGAAGGAGCCGCTGAAGGACAGGAGCGCGGGAGCAACGGCCCGCTGCTTGTTAGCGAGGCTGAAGGCTCTGTTCTAGGTCTAAGATAACACGTAATGGAAACTGGGCGCGTCAACTCCTTGTCAAGACGACACTTCGCAGGCGCTGAGGTCATGGCCCGCGAAGGCGCCCTGCCCGCCTCATTGTCTTCCTTGTTAGCGCTCTGTCGCTTGTGAATGTCAAGGGCGAATGAAAAAGACTTTTCAAATGTTCCAGTTTCTAATGCGCACATGACCACACACACACAGACACAGACACACACACACACACACACACACACACACACACACACACACACAAAAACACACACACACACACACACACACACACACACACACACACACACACACACACACACACACACACACACACACACACACACACACACACACACACACACATATATACATACATATATATATATTTTTTTAATAGCCATTAATTCTACTGCAGGACATAGGCCTCTCTCAATCTATTATTTGAGAGATTATATGGCAGTGTCACCCTTGCCTGATTGGAAGCCCTTCTTAATCAACCGCGGTTCGGCGCGCTACCACTTGTGCCACGGCGGTGACTTTCCCCTACGACACCTGCGTTTGACTTCTCAAGGCGATATGTCGTTTCTCGGGTTCGAGCAAGCAGTCAGAGCGCAGGTATTTTTACGACCGCCGCGACGGGGAATTGAACTCGGGACCACGCAAGATCTAGAAAAGAGGGGGTGTAAATTCATCATCTCCCCATGGAGTGGGGGCCATTGCCAGTGTTCTCTCTCATTCTCAGCTCTGCTGGCCTGGCATGACAGCAAGGAGTTGTCAGATATATATAACTTCACCTTGGACTAAACATACTTTTTTCCTCCACGAGTATGAGGCTGTTGGGGGTAGGGGCCGCATACTTTTAATGAGTATTGTATATATACATATATATGTATATATATATATATATATATATATATATATATATATATATATATATGTATATGTGTGTAGGTGTGTGTGTGTGAGTGTGTGTGAGTGTGTGTGTGTGTGTGAGTGTGTGTGTATAAATATATATATATATATACATATATGTAAACACACACACACATACACACACACACACACACACACGTACACACGTACACACAAACACACACGCACACACGGGCACACACACGTGTATATATATAGTTAGATATATGTATGTGTATGTATGTGGATATGTATGTGTATGTATGTGGATATATGTATGTGTATGTGGATATATATGTGCATATGTATGTGTATGTGTGCATATGTATGAATATGTATATAAATTTATATATGTACATATATGTGTGTATGTGTATATATATGTATATGTGTGTCTGCTTCAATGTATACGCATATTTATATGGGTATTCATAATCATAAGTATGTATACAACATATATGAGCATGAATACGTGCGCATACGTGTGGGTGAGTACATACATATGTATGTTATATATGTGAATGCATGCGCATGGGTGTAGTTGTGCATAATGTATGAGTATGTATGCATAACATATGCATAGGAGCTTTGTAAAGGCGTATGCTGCATGTGCACGAAAAGAACATATGCGTAGTAATTAGGGCATTTGCGGGAGAACAACTATGTCTGCGCTAGGCGCACATACGCATAAATAAAATCAGTGTATAAAAATACAATCACAAATAAACGCACTTCTGATACTCAAGCCCATGCTCATGGGAGTATACCCTTGTGTAGTGAGCAGGCCCGTGTGTTGCTGCTCATAGGTCCACACTAGACAGGGCTAACCTTGCTGGAGGGGCCTATCAGTAGCATCCCGGCTAAAATACTCCCCCTCCCACCAAGATACACCTAGGCCAGTAGGTGGGAGGTAACTCGGCTGCCTACCTCACAATCAAAAACCATGACTGCACAAACAGAGCAACGGCCCTCATTTGCCGGAAGCTAAGGAGCCCCTGGTTACGGCGGCGATCAGGATCGCTCCGGAGCAGAGGGTGCTAAGAATCTCCGGCTAAGACCAGGCCGCCCCACGTTGATGAACCTTTGCACATATAATATAAGGACAATGAGAACGGAACCCGACTTACTAGCATTACTTGAGGAACTTTCCTTCATTAAATGGGATGTTGTAGGACTCTGTGAGGTTAGAAGATTAGGCGAAGAACAGAAGATACTAAATGATGGACACGTCCTCTATTGGAGAGGCAAACCACAGGGTAGCAAGCAAGAATTAGGGGTAGGTTTCTTGGTTCACAAACGTTTGGAAAAGAATATAGTAGAATTCCATAGTATAAACGAAAGAGTGGCTTCAGTAATAATAAAACTAAATAATAGGTACAACTTAAAGCTTGTTCAAGTCTATGCTCCAACCTGCAGCCACAGTGATGACGAAATAGAGAGCTTCTATGAAGATGTTCATTTAGCTAACGAAAGAGTAAAAAGCCATTTCACAATAATTATGGGAGACTTTAATGCCAAAATAGGTAAAAAGACAGAAGGAGAAACCGTAGTGGGGAATCACGGAATAGGCACTAGAAATGAGAGGGGGCAAATGCTAGTCGACTTTGCGGAGGCTCGATCACTCAATATCATGAATACATTCTTCGAAAAAAGACTAGAGCGGAAATGGACACGGAAATCGCCATCAGACATCAAAAACGAAATTGACTTTATAATTTCAAACAGGCGCGATATAATAAAAAATGTGGAAGTTAATAATAAAGTAAATGCTGGCAGCGACCATAGGTTGGTCAGAGGCCAAATTAAATTAGACCTCAGAAGGGAAAGGAATAAACTCATACAAAAACCGCAGCCAAACTTAATTAACTTGAAGACCAATGCGACAGAATTTAGCATTAACATAACACTAATCAGCAACGAAGACCTCAACATTGACCAAATCAACAAACAGTTCAATGACATAATAAAGGAAGCTGCTCTTGAAGTAGGCGGTAAGAACGTCAAACAAAACTCCAGTAAGCTCTCGATAGAAACCAAAGAACTTATGCAAAAACGTAGGGTCATGAAAGCATCATCAAACAGAGACAAAATAGAATTAGCTGAACTAACAAAAACTATAAACAAAAAGAAGAGAGAAGATGTGCGCAAATTCAATACTAAAATAATAAATGAAACAGTGATGTCCGGTACCAGCATGAAAACAGCTAAGAGGAGACTAGGAATAGGGAGAAATAAAATATATGCAATAAAGAAACCAGACGGAGATGTGACATATAATAAAAATGAAATCATAAGAGTAGTGGAAAACTTTTATAAGGAACTTTACCATGCAAATGAACAGCCACGGATAGAAGCGAACGCTGTAACTAGAGAAATACCTAACATCACAACAGAAGAAATAAAGAGAGCGCTTAAAGGCATGAAGAGAGGGAAAACACCAGGTGAAGACGGTATTAGTATAGACCTTAGAATAGACGCAGGAGAAATTGCAACAGTAAAACTAGCTAATCTTTTTAACAAATGCCTTCTCAATGGAAAAAATCCGAAAGCTTGGAAAAATGCACCAATTATCTTGATTCATAAAAAAGGGGACAGAAGGGATCTAAAAAACTACCGACCCATAAGTCTCCTTTCAGTTACATACAAACTGTTCACAACTCGCATCTCTGACAGTCTGGATTCTAACCAGCCTAGAGAACAGGCAGGTTTCCGCAGTGGATTCTCAACAACAGACCACATACACACGCTTACCCAAATAAGAGAAAAAATAAACGAGTATAGGAAACCCCTGTGTATGGCATTCATCGATTACGAAAAGGCATTTGACTCTGTACAAATACCAGCAGTACTAGAAGCTATTCGAAGACAGGGAGTAGAGGAGGTATATTGTAAATTATTAGAAGATATATACGAATATGGGACAGCAACCATCAAGCTCCACACAGAAACCGATAAAATCCCAATTAAGAAAGGTGTTAGGCAGGGTGATACCATCTCACCAAAACTGTTTACAGCTTGCCTTGCGGAAATTTTCAAGAGGCTAGAATGGACCGGGAAGGGTATCAAAATCGAGGATGAATACCTGAACAATTTAAGATTTGCAGATGATATTGTTCTCTTCAGTGAATCTGCAAATGAAATGCAGCAACTAATAAATGATCTGAATAGAGAAAGCCTGAAAGTCGGACTTAGGATGAACAAGAAAAAGACTAAGATCATGTTCAACAGAAGAGTTCAATTCGAACAGATACTTGTTCAAGGTGAAGCGATAGAGGTGGTAGACAAGTATATATACCTAGGTCAACTCGTACAGACAAACACATCTAGCGAAAAGGAAACTAAGCGACGCATCAGTCTAGGATGGAACGCCTTCGGCAAACACAGTAGCATACTAAGAGGCTCCTTACCATTATGTTTAAGAAGAAAAGTCTTTAACCAATGCATCCTCCCAGTTATCACCTATGGATCAGAAACATGGACTACAACCAAATTACTGGAGAGGAAACTAATAAGTGCCTAGAGAGGGATGGAGAGGTTGATGCTGGGAATTAGTCTAAGAGATCGGATGAGGGCGACGTGGATCAGGGAACAGACAAAAGTAGAAGATATACTTGGGAGCATCAAAAATAAAAAATGGCAATGGGCAGGTCATTTATATCGGAGACAGGACAACAGATGGACAAAGAAAGTAACAGACTGGATTATAGATAACATAAAGAGGCCAAGGGCCAGACCTATGGCAAGATGACGCGACGAAATGACGAAATTTGGGGGCCAAGACTGGAAGCAAAAAACGCAAGACAGAGAAAGATGGAAAAGATTGGGAGAGGCCTACATCCTGCAGTGGATTGACCCAGGCTGATGATGATGGTGATGATGATGTATATACACATTTATATATGTATTTATATATTATATATACTCACACACACTACATCTCTCTCTCTTTCTCTTCTCTCTTCTCTCTCTCTCTCTCTCTCTCTCTCTCTCTCTATATATATATATATATATATATATATATATATATATATATATTAACAGCTATTCATTCCACTGCATGACATAGGCCTCCCTCAATTCACCATTGAGAGGTTATATGGCAGTGTCATCCTTCCCTGATTGGATGCCCTTCCTAATCAACCCCTACGACACATGTGTTTGACTTTTCAAGCCGCGATGGGGACCACGATCATCGGAGTCCAGTGCTCTAACCAGTGAACCATCGCGGCATATATATATATACACATATATATATTATATATATATATATATATATATATATATATATATATGCATACATATACAAAACATATGTGTATATATTCATATATGTATATGTATATATATATATATATATATGTGTGTGTGTGTGTGTGTGTGTGTGTGTGTGTGTGTGTGTGTGTGTGTATGTGTATGTGTGTGTGACTGCCGCGATAGTCCAGTGGTTAGCGCACTGGACTCCGGCCCTTGTGATCCCGAGTTCAATTCCCCATCACGGCGGTCGTAAAGATGCCTGCGCTCTTACTGCTTGCTCGAGCCCGAGAAGTCAAACGCAGGTGTCGTAGGGGAAGTCACCGCCGTGGCACAAGTGTCAGCGCGCCGAACCGCGGTTGATTAGTTAGAGCATCCAATCAGGCAAGGGTGGCACTGCCATGTAACCTCTCTATGGTGAATTGAGAGAGGCCAAAGTCCTGCAGTGGAATGAATGGCTGTATAAAAAAAAAAATATATATTTATATATATTTGTAAACACATACATACTACGTCCTGCAGTGGCATGAATGACTGTTAAAAAAATGCATATATACACATATATATGTATATCTATGATTATCTATCTATCCATGTATATATGCATATATATGTGTATATTTATATTTAAATAAATTGTGTGAATGTATATATACATATATATGTATATATATATGTACACACACACACACACACACACAC
>NC_061819.1:31916085-31918585 GCF_019202785.1 Penaeus chinensis | reverse complement strand
ATTAATCAAAAGTGAAATGTTCAGAAATCCTCCTGGATTTCATCTTCAGGTCAAACCTAAAGATGAAATCTTCAAAGTAAAGGATCAAAGTAAAGAGTC
This sequence comes from Penaeus chinensis, assembly GCF_019202785.1. Classification (NCBI taxonomy): domain Eukaryota; kingdom Metazoa; phylum Arthropoda; class Malacostraca; order Decapoda; family Penaeidae; genus Penaeus; species Penaeus chinensis. Next base: position 31,918,486 of record NC_061819.1, on the reverse strand, counting down.
CTCTGGAATCCACTTAAATAACCTATGTTAGTATTCCTCTTAATCAATCGCCAACCAACAGTGATCAAATTTACGTGAACTTCCTGGTTTTAATAAAATCATTAAGAGGAGTTGTCTTCTGTTAGGCAGAAGGTAAAAAAAAATTGTTCTCTGTTCGAAGCCACAACCATTGCTACTACTTTCAAAATCTTACTAACCCATTGGTTGTACCCTAGACCACTGATTGTTTGTTCTTTACCTTATATAATAAAACAAAAAAAAAAAAAATGTTTGTCACTAATGAAATTAGAAATATACATGTTTCCTGTCGAGCCAAACTCTTGGGATCGGGACTGCTTTAGCTCGGTCACTAAGAAAAAACAACAAACAAAACAGATGCAATTTAATGGATCAATCGTACTAACTGGAATCTCATAGATGATCTCCTAGATGGCCTCATGTATTCATGTGTTAACAGCCTGTTGATAATTCGTAATTGTAATGCTAAGTAGAGGAGGCCAACTTAGCAATAGTGCAAGAATGTTATACTTAAACAAAAATAAACCAATTAGAACTGGCCTTCGTCGGAACAAACTGGCTTCCTCTCAGTACTTACACTTTAAGTAATTAATACCTCACCCATTGTTTTCAGCCTTCGATGATTTTGACCTGGGACTTCACTGATCGCTACAAGAGAAAACAAAGTGAAATTTCACACATACTCACACACACACACACACACACACACACACACACACACACACACACACACACACACACACACACACACACATACACACACACACACACACACACACACGCACATATATATGTATGTATACATATATGTATGTATGTATGTATGTGTATATATATATATATATATATATATATATATATATATATATAAGCAGATAAATAGATACATAGATATTTATATATGTGGTTTTAGAATGAAATTTAGCAATTAATCAGAGTCACGCTTCTTATTTGGCGGTTGACTTTCAACTAATACATTATCCATGACAAGTTGCTATTCATTTTCTGGAAAAAAAAAAAAAAAACACAAGTTGATGTGGCTATCTAAGCTTCTTTATTTCTGTGTGAGAGGACGCAGAAGGGCTGACGGATGCGGCTAGTCAGAGGAGCCGGGCCGCCAGCAGTTGCTAGGCGGCCCTTGACCTGCGATCCGGGGGAGCCAGCGCCAGCCGTCGCGGTCGGTCTGGGAACTCTCGAAAGATTCCTCTGTATCGCATCTTGAACATTAGCTTGATTAACTGATGTAATGTTGATTAACAGTTATTCTAATTAAACAGAGGGGGAGGGGAGAGAAAGTTCTTCATTCTTTCTCTTTAATAATTGCTCACTGGTTAGTGCACAGTATCAGTATCCCCCAAATAAGTAGATATATATAATTTCTCTCTCTCTCTCTCTCTCTCTCTCTCTCTCTCTCTCTCTCTCTCTCTCTCTCTCTCTCTCTCTCTCTCTCTCTGTCTATCTCTCTCTCTCTCTCTCTCTCTCTCTCTCTCTCTCTCTCTCTCTCTCTCTCTCTCTCTTATCTCTCTCTCTCTCTCTCTCTCTTCTCTCTCTCTCTCTCTCTCTCTCTCTCTCTCTCTTCTTCTTCTTCTTCTTCTTCTTCTTCTTCTTCTTCTTCTTCTTCTTCTTCTGCTTCTTCGTTCTTCTTCTTCTTCTTCTTCTTCTTCTTCGTCCTATTCTTCTTCTTCTTTTTCTTCTTCTTCTTCTTCTTCTTCTTCTTCTTCTTCTTCTTCTTCTTCTTCTTCTTCTTCTTCTTCTTCTTCTCCCTCCTCCTCCTCTCTCTCTCTTGCTCCAATCCTTTGCCCCTACCTTCTTTCGTTCTCTTGGCAGTTATGACAGTTAGCAAAGCCCAAATGATTTTATATTCAAGCTCTCAGAATCATAACCATAAAAACTCTTGCATGTGTATTGAGTTTGCCGAGTTTGCAGAAGTGGCAGGAACCAGACTGGGTAAAGCAAGCACAGATGCATCAGTGGGCGATACATCCTCTGGCCATGCAGAAGTTCACGCCGAGGGAAGCGAAAGGAGGAAGCAGATAAAAACTTAGATATGACAAGGCCTAAAGGCTGAGGGTGCAACAAAAAGGGTTAACGACACTTTCATGGAAATTGTAGAATGGTCTTCAAAGAACCTCTTCGAACCGTCGAGATGTGAAGTTACCAAGGTTATGAGAAGAGAGATGACTTGTCTCTTGAGGAACCTAGGAGTCGAAGCGCCAGAGTACCTCCAGCTCTTAAAGCTCTGGGGTCATCCCACAACTCCCCTGCGGTAATGACACAAGGCGCTTGGTCGTCAGGATTCATTAGTAAAGCCTTAGAAACCGTACTCAACCAAAATAAGTATGGAGAAGAGGCATCTGATTTGTGCTGTGCTATTTCCAAGCTC
>NC_061819.1:31891085-31893585 GCF_019202785.1 Penaeus chinensis | reverse complement strand
ATAATAATAATAATAATAATACAATTAACAATAATGATAACGATAATAATTATATCAATAATAATGATAAAAATGCAATGATAATAACAATAACAACAAAGATAATAATAATAATATATATATATATATAAATATACTGGGTCGTGTGGTATGGTTGGTTTAACACTGGACCTCCAAAGTGACCTAGGTTTGAGGCCCGGTTGTTATTTCTCGATATCAATGCGGCATTGTATTATTCCATCTTACATACATATCTGACATATACATCTGACTTCGGTTTCGAATTTCTAAATCAATTTCCACCGTATGCCCACGGGTGAGTAAAACCTCGCTTTCATTACTCATGTATGAGTAGATAGGTAATGTCTATGGAGCTAGTTAGATCCTAGCTGCACGCTCCTTTCAGTGGGTTGGTTTAGTACTGGCTCTCCGGTCTCATAACTGGAGTGACCCAGGCTCGAGGCTCAGGCAGGGAGGGTTCTAATAATAATGACAATAATAATACAAAATTATATACTAATAAATAATTATGATGATAATAATAGTAATAATAATAATAATAACGATTATAACAAGAACAAAAATAGTAGCAACAATGAAAAGAACAATAGTAATAGTAATGAGAATGATGGAAATAATTTAAAAAAAATTATAATACCAACAACAATATTAATGAAAACAATGATAAGGATTATGATTAGGATAATAATGATAAAAAATAATGATAATTATAATGATAGCAACAATAATAACAGTTAGTATTAATAATGGTGACAAAGATAATAGTAACAATAACAATAATAGCAATAAAATAATAATAACAGCATTAATAATAATAACAATGAGAATAATAATAATAATAATGATAATAATAATGGCAATGGTAATGACTATGATAACAACAACAACTACAATACTAACAATGGTTGTTATTATAATTATCAACATAATCAATATGATAATGATAATAATAGGATTATAATAACAATAATGATAATATTAACAGTGATAACAATAACACTGATTACAATAATAATGATAATGATAATGATAATGTTAATAGTAATAACAATACTAATGATAATAATATCAATAATAATGATAATAACAATAATAATAATAATAATAATAATAACAATATCAATAATAACAATAATAATATAATGATAATAGTAACACTATTAATAATAATATTAACAATAATGATAACAATAAAAATATGATAGTGATGACGATAATGATAATGATAATGATAATGCTAATGATAATAATGATAATAATAATGATAATAATAATGATAATGATAATAATAATAATGATAATAACAATAGTAATGAAACAATGAAAATATAATAATAATAATAATAATAATAATAATAATAATAAATATAATAATAATAGTAAGTGTTATTAGTATTAGTATTAGTATTATTGTGATAATAATAATACTGATAATGATGAAGATGATGATGATGATGATAATAATGATAATAATAATACAAATAATAATAACAACAATAATAATAATAATAATAATAATAATAATTAAAATAGAAATAGTTATCATAATCATAATAATAATAACAATAACAATTAGGATAAAAAAGATGGTAATGATGATAATGATGATAATAATAAGAATGGCGTTAAAGATAAACATGATGATAAAAGTGATAATAATGACAATAATGATGACATGAAAAAATATACTACTACTATACTATACTACTGCTATTAATGATAATAGTAACAATAAAGATAATCATAATGATTATAATAGTGATATTAGTAAAATGATAGTTATCATAATGATAATGAAAGTGACAGTTATAATAATAATGTTAAGAAACAAAAAAAAACAAAAAAACTAATGTTATTATTATTATCAATGATAATAATAATAATAATAATAATGATAATGATAATAAACCATGATAATAGTAAATGACAGTAATGATAATGATACTACTACTACTAATATTACTAGTGATGATAATGATAAAGATAACAAAAGTAATGATAATTACGGTTTCGATAATAAGCATGATAACAACAACAGCAATAAAATCAATAATAAATAATATTAGTAATAATGATAATATTAACAATGATGATGCTAATGATAAAAATAATAATGATAATAATGAAATTAATAATGCTAATAGTAAGAGTAATAATAATAGCAATAATGATGGTCCTGACAATAATAATATCAATTATGATGATAATGATAATGATAATGAAAATAATAATGACAATAATGATAAAAATGATAATCATGACAATAATGGCAATAATAATAACAATGATAATGATAATACTACTACTATTAATAATAATGATAATAATGATTATGATAATAATAATAATGATAATAATGATAATGATAATAATAATAATAATGATAATAATGATAATAATAATAATGATAATAATAATAATAATGATAATGATAATAATAATAATAATTATGAGGAGAGTAATGACAATAAAAATAATA
>NC_061819.1:31867637-31872637 GCF_019202785.1 Penaeus chinensis | reverse complement strand
GGCATCGACGGTAGTTCCGGCACGGCCGAAGGGTCGCTGGGTCCCAGCTGCCGCGGAATAGGAACCCTTTCGTAAGCAGGACGCGAGATGGCGCCTAGGGATGGCCGCGACCCTGAGCCTTCACGGAGTCCCTTCGTGCCTCGCTCGGAAACCGCTGCCGACGGACGCCCAAAGGAGGCACTGCCTTTGGATTTGGTTGAAACCTTCCTTTGCGGACACTGGACGGACATTTGTAGATCTCGTTTCCTTTCTCTGCTCCTCTCCCTCTGTCCCTATATCTTTCTCCATCTCCCGCTATCCCTCTACTCTCCCTACTTCCTTCCTTCTCCTTTCTGCCCCCCCGCCATCCATCCATCTATCTATCGACCCTCCTTCCTGCTCTTCTTCTTACAAATCCCCCTTTCCCTTTCTCTTTTTTGTATTGCTGTAGAAGTAGACTTTTGCGCCTTCTTTTGGCTTCACGTCCAGCCCCTTCCTGGTCTGCCCCGGGCGGTCCAAGGCTGCCAGACCGGCCAATGGTCTTGTTTTTCCACGTTTCGCTATTAGCTGTTGAAATCCATTTTTTGTGATTGAGTCGAATACAGATGACTGATTTTTTTATAGTATTTATTTAAGACATGAACACACACACGTACACACACACACACACACACACACACACACACACACACACACACACACACACACACACACACACACACATACAAATACACACACGCATATACATCCACATTCACATACTCACGTGCAGCCACATAACCTAGCAAATCAGTACACATACATAAACACGCTCACATGTACACATACTTGTACACATATATACAAGTACACACACACATATACATACACATATGTACACACTACATATACATACACATATGTGCACATTGCATATACATACACATATGTACACACTACATATACATACACATATGCACACACTACATATACACATACACGCACACATATACATACACATATGTAAACACTACATATACATACACATATGTGCACATTACATATACATAAACATATGTACACACTACATATACATACACATATGCAAACACTACATATACACATACACATATGTAAACACATGTACACACACACACACACACACACACACACACACACACACACACACACACACACACACACACACACATAGCGCGTGCAAACATGCACAAGGATATACGTATACACATGCACACAACTAAATACACATCCATACATACACACACAATACACGCATGTATACACATAAATATACACATACACATATTACACAAGCACACACGTACACACAAACACATACACACACACACGCGCGCGCGCGCACACACACACACACAACTAAATGCACATCCATACATACACACACAATACACGCATGTATACACATAAATATACACATACACATATTACACAAGCACACAAGCACACACGTACACACACACACACACACACACACACACACACACACACACACTCGCACGCACATGGGCACATGCACACGCACACGCACACACACACACACACACACACACACACACACACACACACACACACACACACACACACACACACACACACACACACGCATGCACACTCGCACACATACACGCACACGCACACGCACACGCACACACACACACACACACATACGCACTCACATATGCGCGCGCGCTCACTTTATTTATTATATGCGGCTATAAAACGTCTTATCAACCACAACATTCACTTGCGATAGGTGTATTCACTTTGTGCTGAAAGCGAAATCTACCGGAGCCTTCATGCTAATATTTCATCCTACGCACATCTGGACGAAGAATGATCAATAAGGTCGATTTTCGCCCGCGACCCGTCTCGCAAGCCTCTTTCTGCGGGCGCCCCTGATCGGGAGCGAGGGAAGGGCCGCCCGAGAGCGCCGTTCGCCTCTCCGGCTCACCGCAGCGAAAGAGATTGTGCAGAAATTTGTCATTCGAGTATTAAATCCCGAGCAACGGCACCGCCCTCCAGCCGAGGGGAAAATCCCGTCGGATAATCCCCTGGCAAAGTCTGCTCTACCGTCGCCATGGGCTACGGGTATCCTGGGATATGGCCCTCCCTCCCTGCCACATCATATCGTTTGTCCGGAAAACTCCCAGAGATTCACGTTGGTGATTTCCAAGATACATGACACATATCCTCACTTTCCTCACCGTATCGAAGAATGTGTGACGTGGTGTGTGTCAAGTTGGTTGTTTGTTAAATCAGTCAAGAATAAATTAAGCTTGCATAACTTATGATCGTTATCTAAATATTTTTATTACGATAAAAAAATATATATATATAGTACCTATTTGCACTGTCTTCTTGCCAGCATTTAACTGTATAAAGCAATTTGTCTGATATGAAAAACACCTTGGCTTGCCGCTTGATGCAGCGGTCGTACGTTAAACCCCGCTGAGTAAAGCAAGTCGACTTGCGTGGCCAGCCTCTGGGATCTGCACGCCTCTCGTGGAAGGTCTGATATGAAGGGCCACCAAGTGAAAAATGCAGATAGTAGGCATTCATATATCGATCTATCTTTTTTTATTTCCTATTCCACAATTCCAGTTGTTTCGTTATTCTTTTGGTTACCAGTCTGGCAGTGTTTAGGAAATAAGAAGAAAGATTTCGGCTTAAGGTACTGAATGAAACGCTCCGAGTAGATTGTTTTCCTTATGACAGGATGTTGGAGAACACATCCGGTGTTGGATATCACCCTGAGTTTTGATTGCAAATGTTCTTTCAAAATACTTAATATGTATAGACTTCCGTTTTTCGATTCCCGTTGGCCAAACCGAAGTTAGGAATACATGAACTAAACGAATAGCGGTAAGATTATTCTGCGGCCATGCTACTTGTGTGAAAGAGGTGCTCCTCATGTTTTTGCATACTAAACTAATTCACCGACTAACTCGCATTTGTTGTCATCTGCCTATCTGCTTATATAGCCAATGCACGCATATCTGTACAGAAATGTGAACGCACTGTGACCTTAAACGTCCAGTCGAAGGGTACTTCATGAAAACGACCGATAAATCCTCAAAGAACATAACTGCGGGGCTCTTGTCTTCGTGGTATCTGCTTACAAGGCCTATATAAGGATATGTATACTTATAAAGATCTTGTCTGCTCATACATGTTCGCGAATGTACATGGATTAAAACTCTTTAATAAACGCTTTAGAACAATAAAATGCCACTTGTTATTCTTCACGGTACAACCCAACTCATATGTATGTATAAGGCTGCATTGATGCATATATTGATTCACATGCTCACGAACCTAGTCATTTATAAATTCTTAAGCGCACGTGCAGTATAGATTTGATGGACGGGTTGTTCACACTAGTATCATATGAGCAGCTTTGAATCCTGTGTTTATTATTGTGTGTTGGCAGTCATTCGCATCTGGATACATGCATTACACAACAATGTTTACAATAGCTCTTCCTCTTCTAGTTTTAGTACTGTATAGTCTAAAACATTAACCGAAAGCTGTTTTGGTTCTGATTAACAACTAGCGATTGAGGTGAGGGTTACAGCTCAAGCCTAAAGGGAAAATTCCTTACATTAATTCTGAATTCTCTTTTGACCTTACTGATTTGCCTATTTACTAGAATGACGAACAAACTCATGTACTTGACTGCAAATGTTCAATGTGCTGACACTGTAGACTTCATGCATTGCTTAACTTACACGTCAAACCAGTAGCATTTGTGCGCAATGTTTTGTGAATATTTGATCTAAATTATATTGAGCCTTTGGTAAGTTTACTTTCAGTACGATAGATTTTCTCAAACTGTGGTTGTTTTTTCGACTTAGAAAAATGTCTGAGCGAGAGAATATAGGAGAAAATGTCGGATGGGGTTAAGAAGAAAGTTCCTTGTTCCTCTCAATTACGAGACAAATTATTGTAACTCAAACTTTTAATTGTCACCAAGGATTACATGCTAACTTCAAAGGAACGCAGAGACTTTGGCCAGCTGTGGCCAGCGGACGTGGGATGATACAATCAGTCAGGAAATCGGGGAGTGCCATTTTACATGAACCCTTCCGTTTTCCTCGAAGGAAAGGATCGGTTTTGACACTTATTACCTCTGTTTAAAACTGCTTCCCGGCGAAGAAGGACACTTTTCCTTTTTCTCTTCGATCATCGATCGACCGCTTCTGCAACACTATAATGCAGGCGATACCCGAGACTTATCGCGACTGTAGTTGTTCTTCCCCTCCGGCCTGGCACCAGAGGTACCACTTAGGTCATCCGCAAATAATCCCGAGCAGCCAGTTTTATTGCCTGACATTTGCCATTATTCGTACGAACGAAAATGAAAATAACAAACTGTTTTCGATGATCATCGTTGTCATTGGATTAAAAAAGTTCCGCGACGAGCTGTCCCTCTGTGTAGGGAAAGAGCCTTCCCTACTTTCCTTACAGATGTGAAGTTTTTCGATAAGGCTGAACGGAGATCGTTAGAAATTGAATTCTGCTTCTATTCCTCGAAATGTAAATGGTGTGCGATGGCTCGTGAAGCCATTTTTGTTTGTTCTACCTGTTTAAGCCTTATACAATTCTAAGATAAAAAATGCTAGTTTCGGGAATTTAATAATATGAATAGATAAATATTTTACACGAATCAGTTCGCTCTTCTCTCTGGGAAACAAATACATTAGACAGTGATGCAAGTCAAGAAAAAAGAAAGAGAAGCAAACAGCAGCTCGACAGAACAAACCATGGAGCGTCCCACACACGGGATTCAGAAGCTTTTATGTCTCCAATCATACAGATGAACTCCCGTCACTCGTAAAGTCTCCGCGAAGAATACGACGATGCTGGAAGAGACTTGGCTGCTCGCCCATCACGGGACGGGAATTACTGATACTCCTTTCTTTTCGCGTGCATTTTCATAGGTCTGTAATGGCGGAGTCATGTGGGAGGGCGGGTCCATTTTTTAGTCCGGCTTTTATGTA
>NC_061819.1:31860137-31862637 GCF_019202785.1 Penaeus chinensis | reverse complement strand
GATTGTTCAACCCTAAAACATAGCATATTTTTGCTATAGGATTTCCCAATATCTTATCAACAGTTTTATATAATTGGACTGACGATAAACCTAAATTACCCATCCGATAAGCCCTTGGCAGTCACAAGTTCTTGTTTACACTTGCTAACATTTGTCTGAGTTGGAGGCAAGTGAAACCGAATGAATTAATGCTTACGCAAGCCTTAGCTACATTATGATTTCGTGCCACGGGCGGGGCGAGCGGCGGGCGTAGATGTAGAGGAAAGAAAGCCATTTGGCAATGTCACGTTTTACATGACTGTGTATGTGTTCATCTTTTTACAGAGAATGCTAAGTGATCCCGACTCTATATATGTTTATGATTCTCTTATCTCTCGATTTACGTTCTTCTCAAGGACACATCCTTTACCTTTATTATTAGCCATGTCCCCGTACCACCAGAGCTGTATTAGATGACCTGATCTACTAATAGATAAATCTCATATAGAAAAAAAATGTAACGCATATTGTTCAGGAAATCGTTGACTAATTAAGAAGAAACATGAAACTTTTGCGATTGCCTCCTTTCTTTCGTTGTATGGACAGGGTACAAATTGTGTGTGTGTGGGGAGGGGGTGTATATATATATATATATATATATATATATATATATATATATATATATATATATATATATATATATATATATATATACATATATGCATTGAAGGGAGATCGAATAGCCGACTCTGAGACAGATTTGAAAGATATGTAGGTATTACTTTGGTGTAGGCAGAAGGCGTTCCGTGGGGTGTGAGGCTTGGGGTATGGAAAGGTCTAAATAAGTATTTACTTATCTTGACCTTAAGGTATGTAAGATGGCGACAACGAGGGCGTAAAGTACGTACACGGGGCATGTGTATGAGCCATAAATAGCTGATACAGGCCAGGCCATATACATGGAAGGCTTAGGCGAAGCTAGACTCACTGGCGCGGGGAATGGGGCACGGAGTGGGCATGGGGCATAGGGCATAGGGCGCGGCGACGGCGAGGGTGTGGTCATGACCCAGTCTGGAAGGAGGTCGTGACTGGAAATGCTTGCACCGCGGCCGTCACTTGACCTTGCCAGGAGAGCGCCGCCATTTCATTGCCACTTCGGTTCCTAACCCTAGGCTCTCCTGCCCGCTGCGCTGTTGTCCTTTTCCCACTATTGTTCTCTCGCCGCCACTCTTTTTATTAATATTTTGTCCAAACTACTCTAGTTCTCATGACCCCTCCTTTCTGTCTTCCTCACAATCGTCTTCTCTTTTATAAAAGATCGACAGTATTTAGTAGTTTTCCGTTTATATATTTCGGCTTTTCCATCCCTTTTCAGCTTACGCATTGAAAAGAGAAGAAAATAAGTTGCCATTGGTAACAACATGCAGAGATAAGTTATCCTTTTAAATGTTGTACTCGTTTCTCAGCTCTTTAACATTTTCCTTAAACTGTTCTTGCCTGGGTTCAGATACTTTGGTACATGAATGAGCACCGGACGCAATGCCGCGCGCACACCCGCGCCCACCCACTCCAGCCCCGCGAGTGAAAGTTGCAACTCGCTCACTTCCACTGACCCTGCTTCCCGCACCTGCCGAACGAGGCTACCTCAGCAACGCTAGCTGGTGTTTTTGAACCCGGCGATGAATGTGTTTACATAACACCGGTATTCCATCTTTCCCAAGATTACATGGCGTTAGACTCCGACTCGTTCGCTGCTGGAGTGCTTGCATCATCTGTACTAAATAGGTTGCATTCTGGTGCCGAAATGAGTTTTTGGTTCCAGTTGCGTGCAGCGATACAACAAAGAGCAGATTCATAACTCAAAACGTGGCGTTATCTGCATGGACGTGCTCACTTGCAGATGGAGGGGGGAGGGGTACTCAGGGGACGAAGAGATGGGGAGTCTGGTAAAGTTTGGGTGCCAAAAGGGAAAGGGGAGGGGAGAGGGGGAGGCCCCTGCCCCACATGAAGGCCGAGTAAACACTCCATCAGCACCGGCTAACACGCGTGACATTTGCTCATACTTCGCATCACGCTGTCGAGTGTGCGAGATGATGGAGCCAAAGAAGAGTGACGTTTTATAACACTCCGAAGTGGGCAGAAGTGGAAAACAAAAGTTGAAAACGCTGCGGGATTTTTACGGACGCACAGCAGAATAAAGTTCGTAAGTTCAGAATGGGACAGCCATACAGTCAATCAGAGTATTCACTACACCAAGCACACATTTCCTGAAGTTTAGAATAAATACAAATCAAAATGATTCCGACATGTTTTTGGTTCGGATTAAACTCACTTGGAAGCCTAAGCGTTGATACATTCTAAGAAATAAAGGTTAATAAGGCTGGTTATTGTAAATTATTGGTTTTTTAGCAAGTTGACATTCATACTTGCTATAATCTGTACTTCTTGGTATGTTTCATTTAGTAGAAAGTATTCGAAGTCAATGCAACTTAGTCGAACAGAGTGAATAACCTCACTGATA
>NC_061819.1:31827637-31830137 GCF_019202785.1 Penaeus chinensis | reverse complement strand
TCCTCCCTCCCTTTTCCTCTCCGCTCTCCTCTCTTTTCCCTTCTCCTCCCCCCTCTCCTCTCTTCTCCCTTCCCCTCTTTCCTCCCTCCCTTCTCCTCCCCCTCTCCTCTCTTCTCCCTTCTCCTCCCCCCTCTCCTCTCTTCTCCCTTCTCCTTCCCCCTCTCCTCTCTTCCCCCTTCCCCTCTTTCCTCCCTCCCTTTTCCTCTCCCCTCTCCTCTCTTCTCCCTTCTCCTCTTTTCTCCCTCCCTTCTCCTCCCCCTTCTCCTCTCTTCTTCCTTCTCCTCTCCCCTCTCCTCTCTTCTCCCTTCTCCTTCCCCCTCTCCTCTCTTCTCCCTTTTCCTTCCCCCCCTCCTCTCTTCTCCCTTCTCCTCCCTTCTCTCTTCTCTTCTCCCTTCCCCTCTCTCCTCTTCCTGTTCCCTCTTGTTCTCAGATTTCGGATGCACTTGTTTGGCATGTTAGTTTAAAAGGAAGGTCCCAGAGGCCCTCCAGAGGTTGATTAAGTGATTAACGAATAGTGTGAGAGGCAAAGTAGACCCCCCCCCCTCGACCCCCGTAAAAATTCGACGATGATGTGCCGATTCCTGCCTTTGGTGCCCTACCTTGTCATTCGCCCGATGAGGAAGTTAGTTTCCGACCTCCAGCTTTGTTCATCCGTGCGTCAATCTAATCCGTCACCTGCCTGTCAATCCGTCTGTCTGTGTCGTCCTCTCCCCTCCACACCTGTGCGCAAATATTCGCCAAGTTTCATCACATGACACAGTCTTTTCAGACTCTTCCGTTTCCCAGCTCCTCGTCTCACTAACGTTGTCCAGAATGATAATACTTTTCTTCCTCCTCTCATCTCCGTTGACGTTAGAGTATAATATGGCTGGTAATTGCCTGGCGTATGTTGCTTCTATAATTTTCTTTGTGCGCCCATTTCTCCTCTCTTCTCGCATTTCTCCACTTCCTTGCAGCTTTCTTCCTTGTCTTCCGGTTGTTTTACTCGATATACGTTCTGTTTCACACAAGGAGGCACCTTGAAAGCGCTGGCATCTTGGTCTTCCCTACTTGGGTGGGCCCAGGCAAAGGGCGCAGGGTCCTAACTTTAGGGGAAAGGGTTAGGGCAAGAGACGGGCAGGAAATCGTCGAATTAAGACAGGTGGGTTTGGGCATGGCTAGTTAGTATTCCAGGACAGAAATGGGCGCTGAAGAGCGTGCGGCCGCCTCCTTCCCTGGCTGCCTTCAAGGCCCCTCCACTCCCTCTCGCGCCGGGAGGGGGGTGAGGGGGAGACCTGGCCTGAGCGCGAGGGTGATGACTAAACAAATTAGTGTCCCAGTGTCTCATAAGACGGCCATAAGGAGCCAGAGCATCCCAGTCATGATCAATTACACGTCACAAGTGTCTTATAAATGTTGTGTTATTCCATTCCTCGTCGCCTTCCCCTCTCCGGCTCGTCGCTCTTGCCCCCAACCCTCCTGCGTTCCCCTCCCTTCTCTCTGTCGCTTACAATTTTAAGAACTCAGTCTTGAGCTGTCTCGCTTTTCCTCTTGTTTCCCGTCAGCCTCCACCATGCTCCTTCCTCTCCACGTTCCTCATCTTTTCCCCTCCAGCATTGACTATTGGAGCGGCGGGGAGGGGTGTTATTTAAGGACTTCCCCCGCGTGTGAGTGTTTATGGACGTTTAATTAGAGCCTTGTTTATATGTCGTCGACAATGAAAGGCTGGCATGTTGATTGTCTATTTGATCGTTTGCCTTATCATAGTCATGATTTACTGTGCTTTTCTCTTTTTCTCTCTTCAGTTCTATTTCCCATTCAGTACTATCCTCCCCTATTCCCACATCCCTGAGCCTATCCCCGTTTCACCGAACGTCAATGTAATTTTCAAAATACATGTATACGGAATTGATATATGTATGTATTCATCTATATATAGGAGTGTAACAGCTCGACAAAACAAGTAATACTAATGAACACCTGCGACGGACATGAGTTGATTCATCCATTCGTATGTGTCGTGTGTGAATGCCGTATCTCTGGTCTACTTGTCAGATATGGCGAAGCCGTGTCTACCACATAACATATTGCCCCGTCAACTTCCACTTGCCATGTGAATACCAAGAAAGTACTGACTGAGCTGTTGTTGCTATCCGCTTCGTGCGTATGCGTCTCTGTGGATGCTGGCTGTGTGTGGCCGCGGCGTGCGGGCGTTAACGGCAGGGAGCGGTGCTGACTGGTATGAGGAATCAAAATGGTATCACTATTATAATAGCCATGACCATAATTCAGTAAGGTAAACATAATGACCATGGTATAGTAATTATGATGACGATAATGATGAAACAGACTGACTGTGAGAATGATAAGCAACTACTGAGTAACCAAGTAGATTAGTGGTGAAACATGGGTTTCGTGCACCCTAGACTGTATTGACGTCACTGTTGCGTTGGTGTTGAAAGAATCAAATAATAATGCATGATAACACTTGCATTAATTTTTCCAAGTCATGTACATAACT
>NC_061819.1:31807637-31812637 GCF_019202785.1 Penaeus chinensis | reverse complement strand
CCCCCCCCCCCGTCCTCCTTCCTCCTTTCCCCAAGTTAGCCTTACTTAGCTGGAATATGGCGTGGGGAAGTTTCCACTCCCTCAGATCTCTCGCTCCGCGCCTGCCCTCCTTTAGATCGTAAGCAGCTACCCGCGCTGCGACCCTGCCGTCCACGCCCTTCCTTCCTGCGCGACTCGCCCACTCCCTGTCCCGTTGCGCGAACGTCACTGCCGCACCTGTGCCCGCCTTTAAACCTTACGAAACGCTTGCAGCTCGCTACGCGGTAACGCAGCTGTAGCACTTCTTTTATTCTCTTCTACTCTTTTTTTTCCTTTACGTGCTTGGAAATTACTTGTCCTGTCATTGTTTCTGAGTGTAATTTCATATATCATTTGTCCTCATTGTTGTTTTCTCGTGTCAGTTGCGTCGAGGATTTGCTCTCGGCCCTTGGTGCTGAGCAGGAAATCTAGAGGGAAGGAGGCCTCAGTTGAAGCAGTGCGATGTCGACGGCTGGTGGCAAAGAAAAATGACGAGAAGTGAGGATAGTCGTCCATCACTTGCTTCCACGCCCTCCTTCCAGTGAGATAATTAGTCGGCCTGTTGCCGCGCATTGATGGGCTGAGCAAAGATTTCTGTGGCTTAGTCACTGATCACGGTCGCCACTCATGCTGCCGAACCTTCGAGGGGCTCCCTGTGTTCCTGTTTGTTTATAGATTCGTCTTGCTCTCCGACAGAGCTGCTCGCATTCCAGGGGCGTCCTGAAAATAGGCCAAATGAATGGCAGGATAGCGAGCGGAGTGAGGGCGTCGGCAGAGGAGCTGAGTCTGCTGACGGGTTTTATTAGGCTAAAATGATGAAAGTGGCCGAAAGACGGGGCTGGGGGGAGGGCGTATCGGAGATCTTCAGAGCTGACGGGTACGCGGGAGGGGGGGGGGGGCGAGAAGCAGAGTACATAAGAAGCAAGATGAAAGAACAGAATGAAATAAAGTACGTGCGGTAGTAACTCTCGGGCTTGATAAAATCGTTCTAAAGAAATACAAAATAAAAAAGTTTCGGAAGGGCTGAGGAAATAGTAAGAGACAGTTCTGAGTATGCGGAGAGGAGGGATGGAAAGGAGGGCGTATGGGACGAGCACAGGCCAGGCGCTCGTGAATGCAGTCTGTTTTCCGATTCAGAGGTGCCCAAGGCATTCGGCCGGAGTGCGAGCTGCAGCTAGGCCTCGCCTGGCGAACGGATGATGGAGTGATACGGAACAAGGGAAGCCGTTGAGGAAAGCGTGAGGGCACTTGAGGTAGGGGAGGGAGGGGGACGAGGAGCCGGCAGCGTGACATATCGTCCTCATCGTTCTTTGGAAGCAGAAATGCTCGGCAAGGAGGGGGCCACCCGGTAGAGGAGGGGCCACCCGGTAGAGGAGGGGGGCATCCGGTAGAGGAGATGGCCACCCGGTAGAGGAGATGGCTATCCGGTAGAGGAGATGGCCATCCGGTAGAGGAGATGGCCATCCGGTAGAGGAGATGGCCACCCGGTAGAAGAGATGGCCATCAGGTAGAGAAGATGGCCACCCGGTAGAGGATGTGGCCACCCGGTTGAGGAGATGGCCACCCGGTAGAGGAGATGGCCACCCGGTAGAGGAGGGACGCCTCGCCTCGAGAACATTACTTCTCGTTTTCCCGCATTTTCTCCTACTCCTTAAACTTTGACTGTTTACTTCTACAGCAGTTGTGTAAATGTAAGCTTAGTTTCCGTTGAATGCACGTCATGCTTTATATTTATTGGTTTAACATTTACCTATTTCTTTGCAGGTGGGTCTCGGAAGGCGCGCTGTTTCTTCCTCGTTTGGTAATGTAACAAATAGTATATAGTATTGTATTGCATCGCCATGTTGCGAGTCTTGCGTACAGCTCTCCCATCCCACACCACGGTCACGCGGACGATGTGTGTGTATGTGTGTGTGTGTGTATGTGTGTGTGTATGTGTGTGTGTGTGTGTGTGTGTGTGTGTGTGTGTGTGTGTGTGTGTGTGTGTGTGTGTGTGTGTGTGTGTGTGTGTGTGTGTGTGTGTGTGTGTGTGTGTGTGTGTGTGTGTGTGTGTGTGTGCACAAAAGGCGAGCGATAGAAAGCCGTCATTGCCATTCACACCAACAAGCGCAGGGGCGCAGGCAGCGTCGCCTGCGTCCAGACGCGCGGCTACGAACAAAGACAGCCGCGGGCGGGCCTCGCAGGCTCGAGGACGAGCTCCCTCCATTAGCGGGCTGAGCTCTCTTGGCCCTCACTCGCCCTCGCCTCTCTCGTCGGCCCTCGCCCGTCGCGCCGCCCATGAATATTCCTGGGAGGTCCCTCCGCGCGCTCCTCGCGCTAATTGCTGCGCCCTCGCCCTCCCCGCCGGTCTTCGCGCCCCTCGCCTCGGCCTCTTGGCATATTCTTTTGAAAAAACACTCCATTTCTTTGTGCCAGGGCATGCGCACGCACGCGCACTCACGGCCACTTGTCTCGCTTACACACACTCGCATAACGAGGCATATACAGGTGTACACGCATGCACACAAGGTTGTACACACGCATGTTCGTACACACACACACACACACACACACACACACACACACACACACACACACACACACACACACACACACACACACACACACACACACATACATACACACACACACACACACCGTGCGGTACTTCCACGTGTATGCACGCTAACATGCTAGCCCAAGGAATTGTACTTTAGAAGGTCGTGCGAGACACAAGTTAGCTTCCCTGTCTGACTGATCAGCAAGGAAAATTATTCTGTTCCTCGCCTTGAATTTCCGACCATTTCCGTCTCGGCTTCTGCGCCGTTCGGGATTGGAGCCGAAACGGTTCACGTTGCTTCTGTCCATCTTTTTCATTTTGTCGGCAACACAGACAGTGATTTATGCCTTTTGTTTGGTTCTGTGATTTTAGGCTGAAAGTAATTTGACCCTTAATTTGTTACTTCGTCGTTTCACTTCCCGCGCTAATTTTCTTCTCGTGTCTCTCTCTCTACATCGCTAGTCTGTGATACCGAACACTGGGAAGCGGCGGCAAGAGTCGGGCTTTGTGCTCGGAATCAAGAGCGAAGGGGGACTTCAAAAAACCCGAGGGGCGCTTAATGGCTTCGCTGTTGTAAGATCCTTGAGGAAAAAAATGAAATAAAAGGACGCCAAGGTCACAGTGGATCCGGGATGAGGATGTTGAATGAAGTAACTGGAGAGGAACGTCGGCAGCCTGACGGACGGCGAGAGGAGGCGAAGCGGTTAGAAGATATGCTTTCCCTCGGCAGGAGGCGAGCCGTGTAACCTGTAGCAGCGGTCCTTGGGGAGTTAAGGAGGTGAGGAGTAGCGGGGGGAGTGAGAGCAAAATTAATTGAATGAAGCTGAGGTGATGCAATATGAGTTGCGATAAGCGCGAAAGAAAGAAGTAAATGAAAGCTAGAGATAATATCAGGGACTCTAGGCAGTACTGTGCCCCCTCTCCCCGAGGGTGCCATGAAGGGTGCGGCACGGGAGAAGGCACTGACGTGAGGGGGGGGGTTACAAAGGGGGTTGGCGGCAGGGGGCTGTGGCCGTGGCAGACGCAGGGCTCCTGTATCGCCAATTACTCAGTCCACCAACTTCTTTCATCGGACAAATTAGATCTTCACTCCGTAAAACGCTGCCGGGGCGGCCGGGATGCAGCCCCTGCCGCTAGCGGTAAAGATCTGCTAAATAAAGGTGGCCATGCTGACGCAGGCCGTGCTGGCGATGCTCTTCCTGCGATCGAGGGGCGTGGGTTGGCGTGTGTGTGTGTGTGTGTGTGTGTGTGTGTGTGTGTGTGTGTGTGTGTGTGTGTGTGTGTGTGTGTGTGTGTGTGTGTGTGTGTGTGTGTACATAAACACACACACACACACACACACACACACACACATATATATATATATATATATATATATATATATATATATATATACTGTGTGTGCTTGTATATGCATATGCGTATGTAAATGTACATCTGTGTTGTACATATAATATGTGTGTGTCTGGATAACTTCGAAATCCGTACATGGGATGCGTTTTACTTTGACTATGCAAGAAGACAGGCGATTGCAGATTTGTTTTTTCTCATTACATCTTATCCTGAAAGGGACCACCTTCCCCATACATGGAGCGGTGACCTTCCCAGGGAGAATGCGCTGTTACCTCGAGCTTTGTAGCGCTTTCGTACAGGAAGATCCGCGGTTTGCTCACTTGGCTGCAGTGCATATTCAGAAATGCATTATTCATAGCCATTTTGGAAGATGTGCTGTCGCTTCGTGTGTAACTTTTCTGGCCAGAGATTTCCGTCAAGTAACTTGTAGGGAATAATTAAAGTGAAAGCAGTGGCCCTTACGTGTTTCCCCCTCTTGCCGTGTACGCAGCTCTCGCCCCCTCGCCCGGGAGGCAGGAGGGGTGGGCGTAGGGGAGGGGCGGAGCTGTCTCGTGGCCCGGATTATCCCCGGCCGGAGATTGCCACAAATTGGTCATGGGCGGAAAATGTCAATTCGGGAACATTTTATTCTGTTTTGTTGATACGCCTACCGTTTCTGGCACACTGCTATCTGCCATCTCTCGTCGAGGATTAATAATCTTCGGCATGATTTCCTCGTGTTACCGTCTACCATTTCTCGACCTCGATTTATACGAAGTGCCTCCATCTCCTTTTTCTTTTTTCCCCTAGTTTACTCTCTCTTCTGCCCGCCCCTTGAAGATCTTTCTCCAACTTGCTTATTCTCTTGTATTCGTTCTCTCGCTTATTTTCGTATGCGTTTAGCCTTTATCTCCCTCTCTTTATTTCCTTCTATTAGTTCCACCACGATGTTTGATTTTATCTGCCATTAGGTGCGTCTCGCGCGCGTAACGGGACACTCCGGCGATGCGCTAAGAGGCATTGGCTTTATTAGCCGGGGTTTGGCTGTCACTTCGTGCTTCCCAGTTTAGACGGGATACGCGGCATTCAAGGGCATTTAAGAGTGACGTCT
>NC_061819.1:31795137-31800137 GCF_019202785.1 Penaeus chinensis | reverse complement strand
AGGTCTTTACGGGTCGCATGTGCGGGAGATAAGGTCGGACTAACGACCAGAGCCCGACCAGAGCGCGTCCCTTCCCTCGCTGCGCCCTGCATGCGCCGCGCCGCGCACGAGCAGCGGTGCCTCCGTCCCTTGGCTCGGCGTCATTATCGTAATTGCGGTCCTCCAGCTTCTGCACTTGTCTCCTTGTGAGGTAAACGCAGGCCATAAAAAGATAATAAAGTGAACATTCTTTCACCAACCTTCTCTCGGTTTCATTCAGAGGCAACGCTTCAGAAGTGTTGATCCTGATGTACCCTTATCGGAAGATTAGTGACGTCATATCTTTCGCTATTTTTGGTGCAGATATTGGGGACCGCGAGTGATTTTAGGTCAGTAAAGTTGTCTGATATATTCGTCGTATTTTACTCCAATTTTGAATTGCAACGTGTTATATTTCTAGGAATGTTATAGTTTATCATTAAGGATCGAATACATTGTACAAGCAAGTTCATGTCGAGATTCATGTTTAAGTTGCATAGGTTGACTTTCAATGTCATTGAGAACAGATGCATTACTTGATCGTCGGAATCTGCAAGTCGTCTGTCATAGCGCGTGTCCTGCACCGCAATCTCGAACTCTAGGTTGTTACCCCTCGCGCCGTTCATGCAGCCCCTGAGCTTCGTTCGGAAGCAAAATCTTCTCTGCGGCTTCGTCTCCCTGCTGTTGAAACTCCACCCACGCCGCCTTCGGTCCAAGCAGGCCCCTTCCCCTCGCTCCCCGAGGTCTCTCCATCCGCCCCTCAGTCGCCTTCAATCTCCAGACCAGAGCCTTGTCGACGCAACATATAAATATTTGCGGCTGGCTTCCCCTTCAGCGCCCCTCTGCCCCTCCCCTCGAACCCACTGGCACTTGAGCGAGCGGCCGAAGGGCGTATCTCAGCGCAGCATCTCTCCTCCGGCGCGAGGGCTGTCGTCAGCACGTTCCCCGAATCACATGCTGGCCGTCCGCGGGTGAATTCTTGCTTCGAGTCCGAGGAAAGCGCCGTCACACGAATCTGTGCTTCAGTTTCCGTCATTTTGTAACGAGAATTTTGGTGGGAGGAAAGTTTCAAGAAGGGAATAGCAAAGTAACCTTTTGTTACGGACTGCCATTTCCCGTTGCAGCATCTGGATTGTTTAAATTTTCTATAAAGCCATCACTCATATTTCTGACTGTCACGGTGGCAATTGTAATGACGTTGATCAGCTTTTTCTGTGGTGCTTCCATTGATTCTGAAGAGGGAGTTCGATGCGTGCTGCAGCATCGCAGCCAAATCTCTCTTTCATATTTATTCATTAAGTAATCTTAGGGTGACGCCTACAGGAAGTAAAGTACGCAGATATTGACTTGTTTGTTTGAAAGAAACATACGAAGAATTTAGTAATCATACGGTAAATGAAGATAGTATGAATAACGTGACTGAAACTGTGTATGTGTGTGCGTATAAATGTGTGTGTGTGTGTGTGTGTGTTTGTGTGTGTGTGTGTGTGTGTTTGTGTGTGTGTGCGTATTTGTGCGTGCATATTTATATTTAATTTCTTGTGTAAGTATGTGTGCACCTTTGAAAATGACTACATGAGTGTAAGAGAATAGGATGCCATGCACCGGACGTGTCCTAACTATTACAACACAGCTCCTCTCACGCCTCGACACGGCTGGGCCTCCCTCTTTCGGGCCGCCGGGACCTCGCAGTGCTGGCCAGGTCCTACGGCCGCGTCCTCGGCTTCGGCCCTCTGGCTGATCCTCTGGCATCGTCGGGTTAAGGCCTCCATCCCTCCCTCAGCCCTCGCCTCTCTCTCTCTCTCTCTCTCTCTCTCTCTCTCTCTCTCTCTCTCTCTCTCTCTCTCTCTCTCTCTCTCTCTCTCTCTCTCTCTCTCTCTCTCTTTCTCTCTTTCTCTCTCTTTCTCTCTTTATCTCTCTTTATATATATATATATATATATATATATATATATATATATATATATGCATATATTATAATATTTATATACATGTATATATTTATATATACATACATATATATATATATATATATATATATATATATATATAAACAATATAGGTAAACACACACACACACACACACACACATTTATAGGTGTGCGTGCGTGCCTGCGTGCTTGTGTGTATATGCTTACATCTCTCTCTCTCAATAAATATACATATACTTTTATATATATATATATATACTAATATATACATAATTACATATACATATATAAATATATATATATATATATGTATATATTATATATTTGTATATATGTGTGTGTATGTGTGTGTGTGTGTGTATGTGTGTGTGTGTGTGTGTGTGTGTGTGTGTGTGTGTGTGTGTGTGTGTGTGTGTGTGTGTGTTAGTGAACGCATGTATATTTTTCCGAACAATTTTCGTATTTGCATCTTCATCCTCCTTGCCATCAAAGGACCCTTCTCCGCCCACACTTTGCCTTCGGCTCAATTATGGATTACTGTACACGAGAAGCGACAGTTAATGTGGGCCGTGTGCGCGCCTGTGAGTGAAAGAGTGTGCCCGCTATTGTGTGTGCGAGATCGGACGGCCAAATTAAAAGCGCAGATGAGCGGAGGAGGCCTGTCGAGAGAAAGCGCGAAGCAAGTCCCTCCGCGGGCTTTATTTACGCGGCCTTCGCACCCAGTCAACAGCTTCCTGTTTCTTGCAGCGAGTAATAAGTCGAGGACAAGACGACTTGGGTTAGCGCTCCCGCGGAGCCAGCTCGCCCAAATGTCATGATGCTTCCCAGCGGCGTCCGCGGCATTCGGCCAGAGGCCAACAAGTGGCACGAGAGCGGTCGCTTTATCGCCGCGATTGGTAAAAACTTGTCGTGGGCGGAATATCAACAGGAAGCTCGCCGGCCGAGTTGCTGTTGGCCTGGGCCTACACGACCCTCGCCTGTTTACGCGGCAGACGTGGATACCGTCCGTCTGAGCCTCGGAATCATAATATTTGGATCTGAGTGGCATCCAACATCGATAAACTGGCGGTTGAATTCCCATACAGATATGCTCTCTAGCATCACCCCCTCCCCCCATTGTAAATATTAACATCCTACAGAGGCTAGTTATGTCCTAACGTTCATACTGAAACAACATTTTTGGAATGTTTTTCTTTGTCCTTTTTTTAGAATTTGTACCACAGACGATGTGTTAATATCGAATTTCTCCGTCGTCAGCACCGGGTGCATATATTGACACGAAGCATTTCAACATCTCTTGGAAACGTTTGTGTTTGCCGAGGGACCGCCCCAGGAAACGATTCACAGAACAGCAAAGTGGCGGGACATATTTTCCAGGGATCTCCAGTCTGTTTGTTTTTTGGCGGGAAAATGACGGGGACACTTTTTCCCGCCGCTTCTTTTATGTTTACTCAGGCGAAGAATGTATGTGGGCCCAGGCGATAAGGATATGGGGATTAGATCGGAGGGGCGAAGGGGAGCGGACGGGGATGGAAATGGTCTGCTGTTACAAAATGTGTATTACTGGGGCCAAATGTTTATCTTGTTTATCAAGGACAGGAGAGGGGCTGATAGGGCGGGAAAGGGTGGAGGGATGAAGGGGGTGGTAATAACGCGGAGAGCGCCAGCTTAAGAAAGGAAATAGAAAAGGAGGAAAAGAAATCCATGCAAGTCACGCTCTCGGAGTTTGCAACAAAGTCAAGACAGTTAAGGCGTCGCAGGCCTGAGCGAGGCGCGATGTACGCAAGTTGGCATTTCGTCTGAATCACAAATGCGCTCCTTTTTCTCTCATTGCTCGTCTCAGAAAATTTCATTCGGTTTCAACAGAATACCGCTCATATGAGAAAAAAATGTATCTTGGTGGCATTATAACGCATAACATAACTAAGAAATTAAAGAGATACTATTTATTAGGATAATATGTATAAAAATAATATATATCAGTAACACTGAAAGGCAGTCATCACAGTGATCAGGACGAATCTACGAATTTAACAGTTTAACAGCGTCAAACAAAAGCGTGCGCCGAGGAATCCCCGCAAACACATACATGCATAGGCACGCACACATTTGTTTGCCAGTAATTTTAGAATTGCGTTTATGGATGCAGAGAATAGGACAGTCTAAGAAAAACTTTTGTGAGACTTGGCGATTAATTACCAGCTCGGCAGTTTTCAGCGGGCGCTAAGGGAGTCAACATTTGCCTTGTTAAGGCGACCGCGTCTCTTTTTCTCGCTCCTTTCCCTTTTATTCTGAAGCTGAATAATTTTACCAGCGGCCCTCGTAAGTCACGTTGCAGCCATTTTTACGTGCTGCTTTAATCCGCCACACTCTTTCGTTTCTCCCTCCACAAACGCTCTC
The DNA here is from genome assembly GCF_019202785.1 of Penaeus chinensis. NCBI lineage: Eukaryota > Metazoa > Arthropoda > Malacostraca > Decapoda > Penaeidae > Penaeus > Penaeus chinensis. Next base: position 31,795,789 of record NC_061819.1, on the reverse strand, counting down.
TATTTTTATCCAAGTTCTACTTTAACCCTCTTGTTGCATTGCTCTCTCAATATCTTTACGACTTACCTTGATAGATTTCGCTCTCATTATCGTCAGTAACAATATTGATGTCTCTTTGTTTCCCTTTTTCCAGTCCTAATGCTTTACGAGAATTGTTCGTTGATTTCCCAGCGTCTCCCTTCCTGTGGCGCGTCGTCCCTTGCCCTCTTTATCTTCGCTAATGACTGACATTGCTTTTGCATAGTGTGCGTGGAGGCTGGTAATGTTTGTTTGGTGTGGTTATGAGTCGATATGAACTACAAACGACACAGGGACAACTAGCATCCACACGCACTATTCTGCACCCATAGCAATTTACGCGCATTTGAAAAACGCTGAGGTAGTGCTTGTCTTATTGTGCCTTATATTGATAAGGACCTCACTGTTTGAAACCTGTGTGTTTGTGTGTGTGTGTGTGTGTGTGTGTGTGTGTGTGTGTGTGTGTGTGTGTGAGTGTGTATGTGTGTGTGTGTGTGTGTGTGCGTTTGTGTGTGTGTGTGCTTGGGGCAAAGGAAAGTTAAGAATTTGACACTTAGATGACTTGCGTTGTGCAGAGCGGACACGAAATTAGTTTTATCCAAACCTACATCATGGTTACCACGGATAGCATAAT
>NC_061819.1:31785137-31787637 GCF_019202785.1 Penaeus chinensis | reverse complement strand
TCATTTTCCATTATCGTCCTTCCCTTGCTTTCCCATTATCATAAATTTCTTTGTTTTCCCTTGGCGCAACCCCTTTTTAATTTTCCTCGCCCTCGCAAGCGTCTTTGACATTTATATTCTCTGTCTGACTATCTCCATCTGTATGTTTTTCGTCAGTGTGTTATCATATACGATCCCTCGCCATTTTTCTCTCTGTATCTACCTTCACTTCTTTATTTGTTTGTCTTTCCTCCCCTCGCTAAATGCTTTCAAGTTTTCGGGATCATTTCTTCTTCGTGATGTACAGTTATTACGTATCCTGCATTTTACTTAAAACTGTTGTTTCTCTGTTTATTTTTTCGTGCTCTTTGCTCTTCCTTTCCCGTCCTTTATCTGCCTTTCAGCGCCTCCCAGCTCTCTTACATCGTAATCTACCAGTCGTTTCCTTAAAGGCCAACGCTTGTAAGTTTACGAGGTACAAGATAAAAGTACTCATGGATTGAAGAGGTTCAAGTGCAAGGTGCCTCTACGAACTGATATCGAGCCCTTAGGAAAACCCATAGCCTTTTATTCTCTCTGGCCTGATCTCTCTTTAGACTCCGGAATGCGAGAATAAACAGTACTTTTCGAGTCACTTTTTCTTTCTTCCGTAGTTTCTTGGCGTATGTTTTCTCGCTTGTTTGTGCACGAGATGGGAGATGGAAAATTGCCATATGCACCGCGTACATATTTATTGCTCCCTTCTATACGCCTATGAGAGTTGAAGATATCTGACCGACTGAGCGATAACCATATGGTTACTGTAAAAGGTTATGTTAGAATGTGGTTGTCTGAGCACCGACAGACACGAGAGACTTACCTACTCGGGAAGGCAGTAAAACGTTTCACTCTGTTGCTTATTCTGTTTTACATTCTCCTGCCGCCGTTTAGATATTTGCGTATTTAATTTATTTTTCATTTGTTTTTGCAATTTCACAGCCCTGGCATGGGTCACGTGACAGCGGCGTCTCGTGCCGCGGTCACCTTTACTGAGCGACACCAGATATAGCTAGGGGGCGACAGAAATAAGCTGCCACCTCGCTCATTTTTCCCTCTCTCTCTTCTTCTCCTTTCGTTTTCTTCCTTATCCCTCATCTTCTCCATATTCTTTGTTCGTCCGATCCAACTCTTTCGCATATTCCTTCTCTTTCCTTAACCTTTTTGTCTATTTTTTGTTTATCCTCCCTTCATATGTCTCCTTCTCTCTCTCTCCTTCTCTCTCTCTCTCTCTCTCTCTCTCTCTCTCTCTCTCTCTCTCTCTCTCTCTCTCTCTCTCTCTCTCTCTCTCTCTCTCTCCCTTTCTTCCTCCCTCCCTCCCTCTCTCTTTCTCTCTCTCTCTTCCTCTCTCTTACTCTCTCTTTTACTCTCTCTTTTACTCTCTCACTTACTCTCTCTCTCTTACTCTCTTACTCTCTCTCTCTCCCTCTCTCCCTCCTTCCCTCTCCCTCTCCCTCTCTCTCTCCTCCCCCTCCCCCTCCCCCTCCCCCTCCCCCTCCCCCTCCCCCTCCCCTCCCTCCCTCCCTCCCTCCCTCTTTTTCTCATCGTTTGCTGTACTTGGTATATCCCTTTCTCTTTCGTCAGCATCAGCCATCTTCGCCAAAGTTTAAAACCGAGTAACTCGAGATAACTGTTCACTTATTTGCATCCATCATGTTCTGACTTCCGGCGTGGTGTGTTAAGAATCTTTCTGGGTGGCTGATTTGGCTTCGATGGTGGATATGGAAAAATGTGGTCGTGTCCAAAAAGCCCGGCCATGTGCTCTCTCTCTCTCTCTCTCGCTCTCTATCTCTCTCTCTCTCTCTCTCTCTCTCTCTCTCTCTCTCTCTCTCTCTCTCTCTCTCTCTCTCTCTCTCTCTCTCTCTCTCTCTCCAGCTGCACCTGCGCCAGAGTAACCAGAAGCGGGGGGGGGGGGGGGTACTGTTCCGAAGTGGGAGGCACTTTGGCAGGGGCAGGGGCAGGGGGAGCAGGGGCTGTGAGCCGTGTCAAAAGGGAGGGAGGGGATGCCAAACGAGGCTCAGACGCAAAACAACTAAGACAATCTACTTCGTTTGATTTAATCTCTCGTCCGTTACAACCCTGGATGGCAATTATTACACACCCAATCAAGGAAGTAGTATAATTACATTCTCTATTATCTGAGATAGTAAAGTTGTCATAGTTCCTTATAACTAATGCTACTTAGGATTACATGGTATTCTGGAATAAGATACCGCAATTATTCGTCTTGCTGACCTTCCATCCTTTTTGGGTTGTCTGTACTGCCATTGGAAGCCCATGTTTAACAGATTCAGATAGCATGGTACTATTAGATTCCTTGTAATACTGGGGATATTTCCAAATTGCTGGAGCATCATATGTTCTCCAGACAGATTTAATCATCTTGCCGCGAATTCCCTGGCTGTCGACTCGCTTTGTCGTCTAAAGCAAGCAGTTTGTACTCAGGATCACGTGATGTTAATCCATGGTAGCAAGGATGTGCTGT
>NC_061819.1:31777637-31780137 GCF_019202785.1 Penaeus chinensis | reverse complement strand
GTTCCGCACAGCGCCTCTTCGAGCGGCCGCACGTGCGCCTCGGCAAGGCAAGATTCGGATAATGGGGAGAAGGCAGGCCGGACGTGGAACTAATCAAAACATCATATATCCGGATTAAGCAGGTCTTCTTCCCTATAATGATTCCTGAGAGATCAATTAATGATTATTTTCTCATTTTGCGTATGCTCAAAGATTTGTATATTTGGTGCATCTTATCAGCCTTAGCATGACTGGCTGTGCCTTCAGGGGAGTGTGAGGAAGTGTCCTCGTAAATACGCCTTGAGTACGTCCGTGCGAGTCTTTGGGCGTGCCATTGTGTGCGATCCGTTGAGTCGATCCCTTTCCAAAGATTATGAAAATAAAGTTCAGAAATTCGATGCATCTGGCCGTGACTTATCGTCTCTCTTGTTTTGTCTTGGTGAGATGAAAACACATCATTCTATCCTAGAAGGCCATAGGTGGGCCGCAGCCGCCCTCTCGCGCCACGCGATTTGTGCTGGAGCCGTAAGCTGCTGTTCTGTGCCACTATGGTTTCAGCATTCGGAGGAATGGCGTATCTTTCCCTTCATTCCGCCCTTCGCTGCGCCCACGCCCTCGTCTAAAATTCATTCTTTCCCCTCACTCTCAGCCTTCCCCCGCCCTGCTCTTCCTCTCACCCTTAGCCTTTCCCACCCTTTCCCCTTCTCGCCCTAGGCTTCCCCTCACCGCAACCTTCCTCTCACCCCTCCGGCCTTCACTCGCCCTCAGCCTTCCCTTAACCGTAGGTTTTCCACTCCCCCTATGCTTCTCAGCCTGCAGCCGCCCTCTCACCCATCAGCCTTCCCTCACCCATCAGCCTTCGACTCACCCATCAGTCTTCCCTCACCCATCTGCCTTCCCCTCACCCATCAGCCTTCCCCTCACCCATCAGCCTTCGACTCACCCATCAGCCATCCCCTCACCCATCAGCCTTCCCCTCACCCATCAGCCTTCGACTCACCCATCAGCCTTCCCCTCACCCATCAGCCTTCCCCTCATCCATCACCTTTCCCCTCACCCATCAGCCTTCCCTCACCCATCAGCCTTCCCTCACCATCAGCCTTCCCTCACCCATCAGCCTTCCCTCACCCATCAGCCTTCCCCTCACCCATCAGCCTTCCCCTCACCCATCAGCCTTCCCCTCACCCATCAGCCTTCCCCTCACCCATCAGCCTTCGACTCGCCCATCAGCCTTCCCCTCACCCATCAGCCTTCCCCTCACCCATCAGCCTTCCCTCACCCATCAGCCTTCCCTCACCCATCTGCCTTCCCCTCACCCATCAGCCTTCGACTCACCCATCAGCCTTCCCCTCACCCATCAGCCTTCCCTCACCCACCAGCCTTCCCCTCACCCATCAGCCTTCGACTCACCCATCAGCCTTCCCCTCACCCATCAGCCATCCCCTCACCCATCAGCCTTCCCCTCACCCATCAGCCTTCGACTCACCCATCAGCCTTCCCCTCACTCATCAGCCTTCCCCTCATCCATCACCTTTCCCCTCACCCATCAGCCTTCCCTCACCCATCAGCCTTCCCTCACCATCAGCCTTCCCTCACCCATCAGCCTTCCCTCACCCATCAGCCTTCCCCTCACCCATCAGCCTTCCCCTCACCCATCAGCCTTCCCCTCACCCATCAGCCTTCCCCTCACCCATCAGCCTTCGACTCGCCCATCAGCCTTCCCCTCACCCATCAGCCTTCCCTCACCCATCTGCCTTCCCCTCACCCATCAGCCTTCCCCTCACCCATCAGCCTTCCCCTCACCCATCAGCCTTCCCTCACCCACCAGCCTTCCCCTCACCCATTAGCCTTCGACTCACCCATCAGCCTTCCCCTCACCCATCAGCCTTCCCCTCACCCATCAGCCTTCCCCTCACTCATCAGCCTTCCCCTCACCCATCAGCCTTCGACTCACCCATCAGCCTTCCCCTCACCCATCAGCCTTCCCCTCACCCATCAGCCTTCGACTCACCCATCAGCCTTCCCTCACCCACCAGCCTTCCCCTCACCCATCAGCCTTCGACTCACCCATCAGCCATCCCTCACCCATCAGCCTTCCCTCACCCATCAGCCTTCCCCTCACCCATCAGCCTTCCCCTCACCCATCAGCCTTCCCTCACCCATCAGCCGTCCCCTCACCCATCAGCCTTCCCCTCACACCATCAGCCTTCCCTCACCCATCAGCCTTCCTCACCCATCTGCCTTCCCCTCACCCATCAGCCTTCGACTCACCCATCAGCTCCCCTCTCATCAGCCTTCCCCTCACCCACCAGCCTTCCCCTCACCCATCAGCCTCCTCACCCATACAGCCTCCCTCACCCACAGCCTTCCCCTGACCCATCAGCCTTCCCCTCACCCATCAGCCTTCCCTCACCCATCTGCCTTCCCTCACCCATCAGCCTTCGACCCTCACCCATCAGCCATCCCCTCACCCATCAGCCTTCCCCCTCACCCATCAGCCTCGACTCACCCATCAGCCTTC